>NW_011888810.1:6335350-6337503 GCF_000151845.1 Pteropus vampyrus | reverse complement strand
GGAAATCCCTTCTCTTGCCCAGATAATGACTTAGACTCCTGTCTATCATTTTACCTCCTCTGCTAGCCCATGCTTCTTTCCTTGAATTAGTTTGGGTCCACCTTATTTTTATCTTATCATAGTGCTCATTACAATAGAACTTGCTTTAGAGTCACTTACATTCATGTCCACCGTTGCACTGTGACTCCGTGGAGGTAGATATTATGTCTCGCTGTTCTGGGTCATTTACCATTTTGGTCTGAACCCCATTCTTGCTTCTCAGTACTGTGTTGTAGGAGGCTGGGAACCTGTAGGCTACATTTCCCAGACTCCTATTGTTACTGAGCAAGGGCTCACTGCCAGAGGCACATGGTAGCCAATATTATGGCACCAGCTTTTGAGAAAAGAAAAACAGCTTTTATTGGGAGGCCTACTAGTAAAGAGACAGGAGGCAAGGCTCAACTGTGTCTCTCTGGTCCAGGATTCGGGCCGGGATTGTAAGGGGTAGCAGGTAAGGGTTCATAAGTGTTACATAAGTGGGGTTTCACAAATACTACTCACTTATAAGCTTCAGTTCCAAATCTTGTTAGAAACAGGAAAGGACCATTTTAAGCTGGTTCTGCAGTTACATTACAATCTCTAGAAAGAAGAAAGAAGCTAGTTAGTTACCCTTTTCTTGGACTTTCCAGTAAGAGCAGCAGGGGTGGTGCCGGGAGTGGCCGAGGCTGCAGCAGCAGTGGCCGCGCCTGGGAGGGCAGGCTGCGCTCTGGACGTGTGCTCCAGCAGCTCAGCTCCGGTGGGTCCCAGGGGCACAGTGCTCTGGGAAATGATGTTCACACTCTTTTGCTTCTCCAACCCAGAAGTGGTAGTGTTTTTCTGCACTTATGAATCTGTGGATAACCTTCTTTTCTGTTCCCTCAGCCCTTTCAATACCCATGTATGAAAATTCTGTATGAAATGCCCTGTGTTTGAAATTCATAGAATGGTTCTTCTGTTTGTTCATACCTGGAACTAGTGCAATATTTAATATGAAATATGGAGTAAAAAAATAATTTTGATGAGAAAGGGTAATACTAACTAAAATAGGATTCCAGACTTTTGCAGGGACACAAAACTCGTAATAGCAAAACAGTCATTAATAAATCATTTCTAAAATCAGGCAGCTCTCAACTATCATTTCCGGTTGACATTATCACAGACCCTCCTCTCCCCCTGCCCTCCCATCCCCCACTACCCGCCCCTCCAAGCCTCCCACTCACTGCATTAGGTCATTTGTAGGTTAGTTCATTGCTGAGTATAAGATGTTGTCAACATTATATATATCTATCAAGTTAAATGCAAATTTATTTTAAACTTCAAAAGATAATGATTTGAATATCAAAAGATTAAGAAAGGCCCCTGGAAAATTTGGTGAAGACCGTAAATATTTTTGCAAAATTTTTTATTTGGGTTTATGTTGTTAAAGTCAGACAGGTGCAAACGCTGTCTTATCATGCTGTCACACAGTTTTGTCAGAAAAATAATGCAAAGACAAAGAAGACAGCGTGAGTTAGATTATTTAACGGCTAAAAATTCTTCCCATCCTAGTGTGTACTTTTCTTAGCAATGTGACAGTGTCTCTCCCCACAATAATGAAGTGGAATCTCTTTCTCCACCTCCTTAAGTCTGAGCCAGACTTATGACTCACTTTGATGAATAGAATGTATTGGAAGTGACGTAGTGTGACCTCCAGAGGTTAAGCTTCAGGACCTTTCAGTTTATGTCCTCATCCTCTTAGATCACTGCCCTGAAAGCCCCATGTAAGGAAATCATTGTGAGGGGGAACAGAAACATTCCACCTGACACCCAATCACCAAATATGTGAAAAAGGCCATTTTGAATTTTCTAGTCCAGCTGACCACCAGAAATAATAAATCATTATTATCTTCAGTCACTATGTTGGGTTTGACTGAAGCACAATACTTGCTTCAGTTTTGAATTACTTTAATAACAAGCAAAGAGTTGTAATATTTTCATAATTGTTACCCTTTTAAAAAAATAATGCCCTTTCCCATGTAAAACAATAAACAACTGGCTATTTTACCAATCCAAAATATTTATATAACCAGTTTTATATTTTCTTTAGATAATAGTCCATCAGTGAATAAATCTTTGTCATTTATCATAAACCCTAA
>NW_011888810.1:6333379-6335300 GCF_000151845.1 Pteropus vampyrus | reverse complement strand
GTAGACTTTTTAGTGAAATTTCACTTTTTCACTAAGTACCTTTATTAATGTAACACATATAAAAATAATTTCAAAGAGCATAACTACTAAAGAATCATTCACTTCTATTTTTTGAAGAAATTAAGTATCCCTGAATTAATATCCTTGGGTTGTTATGTTGTAATATTACATTCTTAAAATTTAACAGCGAGAACACTGAATGTGAAGAGACTACAAAATACTTTAAACTGATGTTTGTGATGTTAGGCAATACTTTTGGAAGTGGACTTTGTGGTGGCCAGAAGTACTCCTGGTGAACACTATTCAGAAATGTGAGGCATCTTGAAAGAAAATCATGGGTCGGAGTTTGGCAAATCTCGCATTTACACACGGCTTAGGTAATTATTTCTATTTCATTGAGCACCACATGTTTAAATAGATTAAGTTAATTTTAAATTAAAGTAAGATCAGATAAAACTAGGAATAATGTAAAATAAATTAACTTCATTTTAACTTCCACTCCAGAGACATCAGTGTTATTTCCTTTAAGATAATTTCTGATAATTTTCTTCAAAGGTAATCAAGAATATATATACTTGTAAAGATAAACTTTTATTCCTTTCATAAGAGTCTAGAAACTTATATCTGCATGAGGCTTTAAGGATTGTTTAGTCTAACTTAGATTAGGTCTACAAACATCTCTATAAACTCCCAGAAAATGAATAACCAATACCTGTTAAATGTATCCCATGACAAGGGAATCAAACCTCTTGAGGTCATCTGCAGGCAATCCAAATACTTGTTAAAGACTCTAACTTATATTGGAATTACCTTTAAGGCTTAATAATCTTGATTAATAAAGCTTGAAATAACACATATTTATTGAACTACTGTATAAAGATAATTATATGAAAGGTGGTATGGGCTTTTCTCGGTATTATTCCTTTCTCATTAAAGTTTATCCAAATTAAAGTGGCTACCAGGTACAGTGAGTCAGAAAAACTTCTCTCTTAGGAAGATGGGAAAGGGGTACCAAACACTCCATTTTTGTTGTTGCTATTTATGTAGGGAATAAAGTAAATAATTGAATTCTGCCTTTATGAGAATTTAAATCTTTATAATTTGTTTTATCTGTGGCAGTAAACTTTGTTTTCATCTATTTGAAAGTTATGATATTAGGTTATCCTCTGTATCCAACAGTAGAAAATCAGTAATACTTTCCACTCATAGTTTCTGTGTAGAATACTGCATAAATCATGGTATTTTAAAAATACAAAATATTTTTTAAAGTGATAAAGCCATCATGTCATGACTTTCATTCTTGAATATGTTCTTTGATTTCACTATAACCAATGTGATTATTAACATTTTACTAATCCAAGAAAAGGCAAGCGAGAGGAGAAAAGGTGAATTTTAAAAGTTGTATGTGGTACCAAAACCATCTATTAGACTTTTAAAAATAGATGTTCATACATAGGAAAGAGATGTCCTTATTGATTTGACATGGACGTGAATTTCTAAAAATCATTAACTCTGATAGTTGGAATGAAAATTTAGGAGTAGCAGAAAAGACACATTCAGATATAAATGTGTTGTTCTATTTTCACACTTATTTTTCACATAGTAGAATTATTCTTGTTAAATGTTAACTGATGGCATTTCACCACCGCAAACAATATATTTTTATTTTTTGTGTGGGGTTTTATTTACCAAGAATTGTTATTATTTTCCTCCAAAAATAGTTCTTATTTGAGGACAGGGATTGAAAATGGATGATGATAGGAAAAAGTCACTTTGCGAAAAATAGATTTAGTATGTTGAAATTTTCACTGGTTCACCTTTAAGTTACCTCATTTGACTATGTATAACCTATATAAGATGAAGTAAGCTTGTTTGATGTGAAGATTTAACTTTCATGCATATGTAGGAACAATTTCAAAAA
>NW_011888810.1:6325637-6327709 GCF_000151845.1 Pteropus vampyrus | reverse complement strand
TAATTGTTACCCTTTTAAAAAAATAATGCCCTTTCCCATGTAAAACAATAAACAACTGGCTATTTTACCAATCCAAAATATTTATATAACCAGTTTTATATTTTCTTTAGATAATAGTCCATCAGTGAATAAATCTTTGTCATTTATCATAAACCCTAATTTCTGAAATTGAAAGGGCAAGAGAAATGGGCAGGTTTTTATGAGTGCTCAACCTGTTTATCCTAATATAGATTCATATCTTCAAGGAAAAAGTGACTTATTTAATAAGCAGACCAATGATTTTGATAATACATGATGCAATGAGATATTTTCAAGAGAATCTATGAGCTTCTTAAAATTTCCCTTTGTGTTTAAAAAATTAGCAAGATCATTGGTTAAAGGTATGATTTTTTTTCAAGAATGTATGGCTCCTTCCCTAAAGGAGGGAGATTATTGAAGTTTTCCTGAAAATGAGTCAAGTGAAGGGATGACACCTATAAAGCTACACACCTAAAATCCCATGTCATTGAAATATTGTTATATATATAACTATACATATACAGATATCTATGTATATGTCATATACAAAAGACAAATAGAACACACATGCTATATACAACACATCATAAACTATTTCACAATTGAAAGGAACATGAAGTTAAGAAATAGCACAAACATAGAAAAAAAAATTATTCTAACCTGCCAGTTGGACCTATGTCAACATCTTTATGCAAAAAAATTTAACTTTCTTAATTCAACCAGGACATTCAAGGGAGTAAATGATTTCATAAGGACTTTTATAATTTAAAAAGGCTCACATCATTTTATGAATTTTGGGGGGTGAATAAAGAAAACATGAATATAATGGACTTCAATAATAGAATTTTTTTTAGTGCAAAAATTGATCTGGGGTAATATCATCTGAACATACAACAGATAACTACAGGAAACCAGAGGGGTCAAAACTGATGTTTTATCACACTGCTTTCTGGCAAATTTTATATCTAGTATATATTTTAAAATCTAAGGGTTAGTATATTGAACTTTTGGTTTGGGCTAGACACGTAGTGACACAAATACGTTTAAATTATTAGTTTTTATTTTGGAAAGTTTTTAAAAAACACCTTCCTGGGTTTATGTTTTAAGCTACTTTATTGAGGTATAATTGACATACATAATGCTGTATATATTTAATGTGTACAACTTAATAAATTTTTCTGGGTTTATTTTTATATTAATGATGGGACCCATTTATTAAACCCTCATTGTGTTACAGGAACTGGAAACTTTGCATTAATTATTCTCATACAATATTTACAAGGTGTAAATATCAAAGGTTAGACAGATTTGGTGACTGGCTCGAGTGAGTATAAGTGCAAATCAAAACTCTTGCTGTTTGACTCATTCCCTTCACCATTGCATTCAACTGGGCCGCAACATTCTCTAAATTTTAACTAAAATCAATACTGTTTTATTTTTTAGGTCATTTTTTTTAAGTGGTTTTGCTTTTTTTCCTATTATTTCTTCACATCCGACTTACTTTATTTAAAATTTTTATTTTCAATTAGAGTCAACATTCGGTAGTGTTTTATATTAATTTCAGGTGTACAGCATATTGGTTAGACATAATTTACAAAGTGATCCCTCTGATTATTAGTCTAGTACCCATTTGGCACAGTACATGGTTATTACAATATTATCGACTATATTTCCTATGCCGTACTTAACATCCCCGTGACTACATTGTAACTACCAATTTGTTCTTAATTCCTCCACCTTCTCCACCCAGCCCTGCAATGCACAATGCTCATGCCATCTGTTTGTTCTCTGTATCTATGAGTCTTTCTCTTTCGTTTGTTCATTTATTTTGTTCTTTAGATTCTAAATGTAAGTGAAATCATGTGGTATATTTGTCTTTCTCTGTCTGACTTATTTCAATTAGTATAACACCCTTTAGGTCCATCCGGGTTATTGCAATTGGTAAGATTTCATTTTTTTTTTTTTATGGCTGAGTAATCCATTGTATATATGTACCACTTCTTTATTGAATCATCTATCAATGGACAGTTAGTTTGCTTCCATATCTTGGTTAT
>NW_011888810.1:6323608-6325587 GCF_000151845.1 Pteropus vampyrus | reverse complement strand
CACTTATATGTTGACAAAGCTCTCTAAATGTGTGACTAAGAAACTCAGTGAGTCATAAGCTGTATTTTAGGACATTGGATTTTAATAACATAAAGAACATTTAAAATCTCAAAATATCTTTCCTGTAAACTGATATTAAAAGTTTGAATATATGACACTTAGACATATGAGACAGTGAAAGGTGAACACACTCATCTAAGGTGACATCGCCATAAATTACTATTTTAACACCCAGAATCAAGGTGAATGACTAGTTAGTGCTCTGAGTCAGTGTCTAAAGCCATCTACACATTATTTCTTGAGTTTAATTTAGGATTCAGAGTCTTAAAGTTGTTATGGATAAGAAGGTGGAGGAAGGTAGGAAGAGGAGGGAGGGAGGGAAGAAGGGAGACAAGTAACAAAAGGAAGGAAAAATTGGAAGAAGGAGGGAAGGAAAATAGGAAGAAAAGAAAGATGGATGAAAGGAAGGAAGGAATGAATGAAATCTTATGGGCCTAAGATGTATCAAGAAATTTAGTTTCCACCATATATAACATAGGTGTAGTCAAAAGTATAAAAAACACATTTTTTTTTTCCTGTAAAAGGAAGTAAACTGAAACAATCTTACTATGGGTAATTTCTATATATCACATACTTAACAACTACGAAGCCATTACATTGTGACTTGACTCCTATGGTTTTTGAATATGTCCTTTGTTTCCCCTGCTTTAAAAGTAATGTTATACAATTATTTACTTTGTATTTTCCTGATCCAACAGAGCACGGTCATTATGCAACTCAATATGCAAAATAACATTAGAGTTCATTCTCTATCATCTTCCTCTCTTTGTCTCTCTCTTTTATTTCCTGTCTTTCTAACAAAGGAAGGGACAAGAAGTAATATTTAGACACATTTGTTAAAATGTCAGTAATTTCCCCTCATTTCATCTCCATAACAACTATATGCCTTAGTATTTCATAGATGAAGAAATAATGGTTCATATAAGAAGCTAATCAATGAGGATGGATATAGGATCAATACACAAAAGCGAATAGTTTTTAATTTACCAGCAACAATAAGAAGACACACATATGCGTATGTATATGTTTAAAGTATATAATTTACAACTGAAATTATAATGGACTTAGAATAAATCTACAAAACTTTTGCAAGCCCAGTGCATAGATGTTCCTAAAACTTTGCTGAAATACGTTAACTCAACCTCTAATAAGTGGATAGATATCCCATGCTCATAATGGAAACACATTTTCTGAGGACATCTAGTCTCTCTAAGCTGATTTAGACTAGAGACTTCTCCAATAAAAATCTACAAGAGTTTTCCATGAAACTTGACAAGCCAATTCTAAAGTATATATGGAAGATCAGTGGTCTTAAAAGACAAGGTATGTCTGAATAAGAAAATGAATAATGAGGGGAAACTTCTCCTATTTAGAGATCAAGATTTTAAAAAACATAGTAATTAATATAGTGTGCCACTGATGCACTATATATATAAATTGACCAGCATAATAACATAGAAATTCTGTGGATGGTGCCCATAAAGTTATGGATAAAATATGAACTTACATTTTCTCAAAAAGGAAGAATGTATGTTCAATAAGTAAACATTTGAAGAAAAATTTAAATACACCGTAATCAGAAACATGCAGAAGAGCCTATCATGTTGTGCTCATTCAACTGGCAGAAAAGAGGAAAAAATGCCCAGTGTTTGAGAGGATTTAGACCGGTGGAATTTATTACTCATTACTGACAGCAATTTAAATTGGCGTGACCATACCGAAAACTAGTTTTACATTAGCTTATAAATTCAGACACTTATTCACGCAGAAATTCCGCCCCTAGTTATATATCTAGTAGATGTTTTACACCTTGCACCAGGAGACATATAGAAGATAATTCATAGCAGCAATGTGTATAATTTAAAAAATCCAGAGATGACCTAATTAGTTTTTAACAAATTGTACTGTAGTCACACAAT
>NW_011888810.1:6321221-6323558 GCF_000151845.1 Pteropus vampyrus | reverse complement strand
CACATATCTTTTCAAATTAGTGTTTTGGTTTTCTTTGGATAAATACCCAGAAGTGCAATTGCTGGGTTATAAAGTAGTTCTAGTTTTAATTTTCTGAGGAATCTCCACACTGTTTTCCATCGTGGCTATACTAAATTGCAATCCCACCAACAGTGCACAAGGGTTCCCTTTTTTCCACATCCTCACCAACACTTATTGTTTGTTGATTTATTGATGATAGTCATTCTGACAGGTGTGAGGTGGTATCTCATTGTGGTTTTAATTTGCATTTCTCTGATGATTAGTAACAGTGAACATCTTTTCATATGTCTATTGGCAATCTGTGTGACCTTAGGAGAAATGCCTATTCGATTAGATAGAAATGCCCATTTTTCAATTAGATTTTTTGTTATTTTTGGTGTTGAGTTGTATGAGTTCTTTATAAATTTTAGATATTAACCCCTTATCACATATATCATAGGCAAATATATTCTCCTATTCAGTAGGTTGTCTTTTTATTTTGTTGATGGTTTCCTTTTCTGTGTAAAAATTTTTTAGTTTGATGTCATCCCATTTGTTTATTTTTTCTTTGGTTTCCCTTGCCCAAGAAGATATATCAGAAAAAATATTACTAAGAGCAATGTAAGAGAGTTTACTGTTTATGTTTTCTTCAAGAATTTTTATGGTTTCTAGTCTTATATTTGTCTTTAAACATTTTGAGTTTATTCTTATATATTGTGTAAGAACGTGGTTCAGTTTCATTTTTTTGCATGTATTGTCCAGTTTTCCAACATCATTTATCAAAAAGACTGTCTTTACTCCATTGTATATTCTTGCCTCGTTTGTCATAGATTAATAAGCATATAGACATGGATTTATTTCTGGGATCTCTATTTTATCTCCTTGATCTATGTGTTGTTTTTATGTCAGTACCGTGCTGCTTTGATTACTATAGACTTATAGTATAGTTTGATATCAGGTAGCATGATACTTCCAACTTTGTTCGTCTCTTTCAAGATTGCCGTGGCTATATGGGGTCTTTTATGGTTACATATAAATTTTAGGATTATTTGTTCTAGTTCTGTGAAACATGCCATTGATATTTTGATAGAGACTGTATTGAAGCTGCAGATTGCATCTGGTAGTATGGACATTTTAATGATGTTAATTCTTCCTATCCATAGGCATGATATATGCTTCCATTTATTTGTATCTTCTTCAGTTTCTTTCTTCAGTGACATAATTTTTTGAGTATAGGTCTTTTACCTCTTGGTTAAATTTATTCCTAGATATTTTATAGTTTTTTGATGCCATTATAAATATAATTGTTTTCTTCTCTTTCTGTTCATTATTGGTGTATAAAAATGCACTGAATCTTGAATATTAATTTTGTATCTTGCTACTTTACTGAATTCATTTATCAATTCTAACAGTTTTTTGGTGGAATTTTTAGGGTTCTCTATATATAGTATCATGTCATCTGCAAATAATGACAGTTTTACTTCCTCTTTTCCAATTTGGATGTCTTATATGTCTTTCTAGTCTGATTGTTGTGGCTAGGACTTCCAATACTATGCCAAATAAAAGTGGTGAAAGTGGATATCCTGTCTCATTCACGATCTTAAGGAAATGCTTTCAGCTTTTCTCCATTGAGTATGATGTTGTGGGTTTGTCATATATGGCCTTTATTATGTTGAGGTATGTTTCCTCTATTTCCACTTTGTTGAGAGTGTTTATTATAAATGGATGCCAGGTTTTGTCAGATGATTTTTCTGCATCTATTGATGTGATCATGTAAGTTTTATCTTTCAATTTGTTAATGTGGTGTATCACATTTTTTGCGGATATTGAACCAAACTTGCATCCCAGGAATAAATCAGACTTGATCATGGTGTATGATCTTTTTAATGTATTGCTGTATTTGGTTTGCTAATATTTTGTTGAGGATTTTTGCATCTATGTTCATCAGGGATATTGAGCTGTAATTTTCTTTTTTTTTGTAACATCTTTGTCTGGTTGAGGAATCGGGGTAATAGTGGCCTTATAAAATGAGCTTGGGAGCCTTCCATACTCTTGAAGTTTTTGGTAAAATTTACCTGTGAAGCCATCTGCTCCAGGACTTCTATTTCTGGGGAGATTTTGATTACTGATTTGATTTCATTAGTAGTGATGGGTCAGTTCAGATTTTCTATTTTTTCTTGACAGTCATAGAAGATAGTATATTTCTAGGAATTTATCTATTTCTTCCAGATTTTCAAATTTGTTGAAATATAATTGCTCATAGTATTTTCTTATAATCTTTTGTATTTCTGTGGTATCAGTTGTCATTTCTCTTTTGTTCTTGATTTTATTTACTTG
>NW_011888810.1:6319033-6321171 GCF_000151845.1 Pteropus vampyrus | reverse complement strand
TGGGATTTAAATCCAGTATCTTTCCACCATACCCACTTACCACAAACAACAGCGAAAGAGAAAAGAGGAGTTTTTTAAGACAGCTCTGAACAAAAGTTCTAAAATTATAGAAAGTATACATTTCTGGCAACTATTTAGCAGTATAGTTCTCTAAGACCCACAAGTCTAATTTTAACAGTTTGTCTCCCCTAATATTTTTCTAGCCTCATTTGAAAATAACGAAATAAGAAAATAGATATAACAAATCCAGAGAACAGGACTGACATTTTAAATATTTCCAATAAAATGAAAGCAAATTTGGTAATGCCTTCTCCTGCACACTTTGACTCAAACACCTTTTAAAGCATTTTCATAACATTTTACCTTATCAGAGCTGAAAAGAGCATTCGAGATCATCTGTTCAGATCTTCTTATTTTACAGATAAAGTTTCCAAGGTTACAGTGTTCATAGTCGGCTGGACTCAAGGTCACGTCTTCTGGTGTCTAAATCCTATGGGCGGTTTCTACCCCTGATCCAGTGACCTGAGGGATTTCTGTCATGCTGGACAGAATAATGCTTTTAGAAGCAATTTAAGAAAGAAAGTGAATGCCAAATGTTCTAGTGTATTCCTTATTCCTCACATGGGAGGTAGCTCTACCACAAATTTATTATGCTTCTGCAAAGAGCAGTCTCAGTGGGATTTAGCAAGTGCTCCCCACTGAGCCAATCCCTCTGTTGCTTCAGGTAAACTTTCTTAAAAATTTAGTGAGGACAGAGAAGTAAATCAGTGATCTCTTAGAGTATAAAAGAATAAAATTGGCATGACAACACGGAAAATGTCCTTAGTTTTTCTTGGAAATGTTTTAAAATCCTTTATTGATGTACTTGAAAAGAGATGTCTTATTTGAAGAAACTCAAATCTAACTTCAATCTCTTGTCAAAATATTTCTTATTCCTATTAATAAAAGGTAAGCACTTTGAATGCTGTCCAATCCAAGAAACAACTAACTGTCTTTCAAATTTACATTTTAGGCTCACCTGAAAACAAACCAAACAAACAAACAGGGAAAAAAACCCAGAACAAAACAAAACAAAAACTCTGAAAAAAGTCATTTCCTCTACCTGGAAATCCCTTCTCTTGCCCAGATAATGACTTAGACTCCTGTCTATCATTTTACCTCCTCTGCTAGCCCATGCTTCTTTCCTTGAATTAGTTTGGGTCCACCTTATTTTTATCTTATCATAGTGCTCATTACAATAGAACTTGCTTTAGAGTCACTTACATTCATGTCCACCGTTGCACTGTGACTCCGTGGAGGTAGATATTATGTCTCGCTGTTCTGGGTCATTTACCATTTTGGTCTGAACCCCATTCTTGCTTCTCAGTACTGTGTTGTAGGAGGCTGGGAACCTGTAGGCTACATTTCCCAGACTCCTATTGTTACTGAGCAAGGGCTCACTGCCAGAGGCACATGGTAGCCAATATTATGGCACCAGCTTTTGAGAAAAGAAAAACAGCTTTTATTGGGAGGCCTACTAGTAAAGAGACAGGAGGCAAGGCTCAACTGTGTCTCTCTGGTCCAGGATTCGGGCCGGGATTGTAAGGGGTAGCAGGTAAGGGTTCATAAGTGTTACATAAGTGGGGTTTCACAAATACTACTCACTTATAAGCTTCAGTTCCAAATCTTGTTAGAAACAGGAAAGGACCATTTTAAGCTGGTTCTGCAGTTACATTACAATCTCTAGAAAGAAGAAAGAAGCTAGTTAGTTACCCTTTTCTTGGACTTTCCGGTAAGAGCAGCAGGGGTGGTGCCGGGAGTGGCCGAGGCTGCAGCAGCAGTGGCCGCGCCTGGGAGGGCAGGCTGCGCTCTGGACGTGTGCTCCAGCAGCTCAGCTCCGGTGGGTCCCAGGGGCACAGTGCTCTGGGAAATGATGTTCACACTCTTTTGCTTCTCCAGCCCAGAAGTGGTAGTGTTTTTCTGCACTTATGAATCTGTGGATAACCTTCTTTTCTGTTCCCTCAGCCCTTTCAATACCCATGTATGAAAATTCTGTATGAAATGCCCTGTGTTTGAAATTCATAGAATGGTTCTTCTGTTTGTTCATACCTGGAACTAGTGCAATATTTAATATGAAATATGGAGTAAAAAAATAATTT
>NW_011888810.1:6316591-6318983 GCF_000151845.1 Pteropus vampyrus | reverse complement strand
AGTGTTTATTATAAATGGATGCCAGGTTTTGTCAGATGATTTTTCTGCATCTATTGATGTGATCATGTAAGTTTTATCTTTCAATTTGTTAATGTGGTGTATCACATTTTTTGCGGATATTGAACCAAACTTGCATCCCAGGAATAAATCAGACTTGATCATGGTGTATGATCTTTTTAATGTATTGCTGAATTTGGTTTGCTAATATTTTGTTGAGGATTTTTGCATCTATGTTCATCAGGGATATTGAGCTGTAATTTTCTTTTTTTTTGTAACATCTTTGTCTGGTTGAGGAATCGGGGTAATAGTGGCCTTATAAAATGAGCTTGGGAGCCTTCCATACTCTTGAAGTTTTTGGTAAAATTTACCTGTGAAGCCATCTGCTCCAGGACTTCTATTTCTGGGGAGATTTTGATTACTGATTTGATTTCATTAGTAGTGATGGGTCAGTTCAGATTTTCTATTTTTTCTTGACAGTCATAGAAGATAGTATATTTCTAGGAATTTATCTATTTCTTCCAGATTTTCAAATTTGTTGAAATATAATTGCTCATAGTATTTTCTTATAATCTTTTGTATTTCTGTGGTATCAGTTGTCATTTCTCTTTTGTTCTTGATTTTATTTACTTGGGTCTTCTCTCTTCTTTTCTTAAAGTGTCTAGTTAAAGGTTTATCAATTTAGTTTATCTTTTCAAAGAACCAGCTATTGGTTTCATTAATATTTATTATTGTTGTTTTAGACTCTATTTTGTTTATTTCTGCTCTGATCTTTACTATTTCCTTTCTTCTACACACTTTGGGCTTGTTTACTGTTCTTTTCCTACTTCCTTTAGTGTAAGTTTAAATTGTTTATTTAAAGTTGTTTTTGTTTCTCAAGGTAGGCCTGTATTGCTATGAATTTCCCTCTTAGGACTGACTGACTGCTTTTGCTGTGTCCAATAAATTTTTGAGTCTTCGTGTTTTCACTTTTATTTGTTTCAAGGTATCTTTTGAATTCTTCTTGATATCATTGTTAACCTATTTATTATTTAGTAGCATGTTATTAGGTCCCATGTATTTGTGTTTTTCAGTTTTTCCCTTGATTTCTGGTTTCATACCAGTGATTGAAGAAGACACTTGATATGATTTCAATCTTAAATTTACTAAGACTTGTTTTGTGGCCTAACATGTAGTCTATCTTGGAAAATGTTCCATGTGCACTTGAGAAGAATGCAAATTCTGCTGTTTTGGGGTGAAATGCTCTAAAAATATCAATTAAAACCATTGGGGCTAGTGTATCATTTCAGCCACTGTTTTCTTGTTGATTTTCTGTCAGGAAGATCGGTCCACTGGTGTCAATGGAGTTTTAAAGTCTTGCACTATGACTGTATTATCGATCTCTCCCTTTATGTCAGTCAATATTTGTTTTATGTATTTAGGTGCTGTTATGTTGGGTGCATAAATATTTACTAGAGTTATGTCCTCTTGTTGGATTGACCCCTTAATCATTATGTTATGTCTTTTTTTTATCTCTTATTCTTCCCTTTGTTTTAAAGTCTATTTTGTCTAATATAAGTATTGCTACTCCAGCTTTTTTTTTCATTTCCAGTTGCATGAAATATCTTTCTCTATCCCTTTACTTTCATTCTATGTGTGTCATTTGATCTGAAGTGAGTCTCTCGTAGACAGCAGATGTATGGGTCTTTCTTATCTATTCAGCTACCCTGTATTTTTTGATTGGCACATTTAATCCATTTACATTTAAAGGGATTATTGATAGGTACATAGTTATTGCCACTTTATTACTCATATTTATGTTCTTCCCCCACCCCCCTTCTTCTCTTTAAAGAAGTTTCTTTAACATTTCTTGTAATGCAGGCTTGGTGGTGATGAATTCCTTTAGCTTTTTCCTCTCTGGGAAGCTGTTCATCTCACCTTCAATTTTAATTAATTTCCTTGCTGAGCAGAGTAGTCTTGGTTGTGGGTCCTTGCTTTTCATCACTTTGACTATTTCCTGCTAATCCCTTCTGGCTTGCAAAGTTTCTGATGGGAATCAGATGACAGTCCTAGGGGGGTTCTCTTGTAGGTAACTAACAGCTTTTCTATTGCTGCTTTTAAGATTTTTCTTTGTTTTTATCCTTTGTCATTTTAATTATAATGTGTCTTGGTGGGAGCCTCTTTGGGTCCATCTTGTTTGGGACTCTCTACACTTCCTGGACTTAGATGTCTATTTCCTGTGCCAGGTTATGGAAGATTTGTCATTATTTCTTCAGATAGGTTCTCAACTCCCTAAATAGGTTGCTCTCTCTCTTCTCCTTCTGATACCCCTATGATGTAAATCTTGTTACAGTTGATGTTGTTCCAGAGGTCCCTTAAACTATCCTCATTTTTTTTAGTTCTTTTTTTGTTTTTG
>NW_011888810.1:6310769-6315356 GCF_000151845.1 Pteropus vampyrus | reverse complement strand
GCTTAGCAAAAGCTCCAAGGCACCCCAAGGCCTGAGGTTGCCTGCCGGCTGCCTTATGTGAGTTGGGTGACGTGATGTACCAGCAAGTCATTAGGATGGGGCAAATGTTGTTCTCCAAGTTAGTGCTGGTTCAGATTTGGTGCCAGTGCTGAGACTGCCCAATTGCAAAAGTCTCAGATCACATTGAGGATAGCCGCCCCCAACATTTTTTTCAAGAAATACTGAAACTTGGGCTGGGGTTGGTTTCCTGCCACCCGAATTGTCTCTGGAGATGTGTGAGCTGAGGCCTGTTGATTGCTGCTAAAAGAGCCTCCTGCCAAGAGAGTTGTGTGGGAGTTGGTTGCCCAGCCACGAATATGCCTCTGGCAGTTTGCAAGTTAGATAGGGCTGGGTCCTAGAGAGAAATCATGGTGGAGTGAGGAAATTTTACTAGGTCAATGCAGATTCAGATTTGGCCAGGTCAAGGGAGGGCTCAACACAGGCAAGATGACACCCACCTGTAGGCTACACAGGAGGAAAACTCAACACAGGCATAATAGTGGCTGTCCTTCCACCCCTCACCCTGAAGCTATATCGCTGAGTCTTTCTCTGTATGTCTCTGGTAGCTCTCATGCTGCTGTCCCTTCGCCTGCTAGTGAGCGAGTCTGTGCATAGGCCCTTCAAGGGGACATCTGTGTTTCCAGTAGCCTTCCATCTCACTTGGACAGTCAGAATCCCCACTGATTTTTATGGCCAGATTTTGTAGGGACTCTTTTTCCTGGCACTGAAACCCTGGGCTGGGGACTCCCAGTGTAGTGCTGGGGCCCCTCACTCCTCAGGGGGACCTCCACAGCCAAGATATCCCTCCCGATGCTCAATTGCCACACATGGGTTTGGGACCAGCCCATTTCGCATTTCCGTCCCCCACCCGCTCCCACAGCCACGAGTCTTGATGTGGCCTCTTCTTTATATCCTTAGTTGTAGGAGTTATTTTCAGCTAATCTTCAGATGGTTCTATAGGTTGATTGTTTGATAATTTAGTTGTAATTTTAATGTGGTCATGGGAGGAGGCAAGTATAGCATTTACTTACCTTGCCATCCTGACCAGAACTCACCAAGCTACTTTATTTTAAAATATGAATCAGAGTATGCACACAAATTTGTATTAGAGGACTATTTACTATATATTTTAATTTTGCTGCATATAATCTTTCACCTTGGTAGGAATATTCAACATACACCACCAAAATATTTTCCATGTGCAGTCTACAAGGTTATTTGAAGGAGCTAAGTTTACATTTTATCCATAAAGGGCATAGAAACTTTTTTCTCTTGAGACTACAATGTGAAATTTTAATGCACATTATTTTAGTAATATTGGAAGGAAAACTGCTTTTAAAAGTTTTTTTTTTTTTTTTGAAAAATTAGGTGCTGAAATATTGGCATATCATTAAAATTTTACCCAGCCTTTACAAACATCTAGAGCAGCACTGTCCAGTATAACTTTCTGCTTTGATGGACATGTTCTGTATCTGCACAGTCCAACATGGCAGCTATTGAGCACTCATGTACTGTTGAACACTTGATATGTGGCTAGTGCAAGCAACTGACTCTAATATTAATATGGTGAGTGGCTATGATACTAACAGCAGGTAAGAATGAAATGACTTCATATATCTGCCACTTCATAGGGCTGATCTCCCACTACTGTCCAGACAGTGCATAGAAGGTGAGCTAGTCTCTTTATGACAGCAAGTGAGCCCTGTAACTGCACTCTTCCTTTTCCCTGCTACTGTAAAAATGGCACCATTACCATGTTTGCAAAAGTCTAACAACCAGTTTTACTCGTAGAAGATTAACCCCAGCTATCCTCACTCTCCTAGAACCGTAGTTTTCTACCTGAGAGTTGGAGAATTGCTCCCTTAAGGCCCTTTAATGCACATGAGCTGCCAGGCATGAAACTTGCTGTGTGTTGTAGATCTGAAGATGTAGGTGGTGAGTAGATTTGATTTTCTTGGACCTGCCTAAGGCCAGAATTGTTTCTGCTTCATTATTCTGAGAAATGGAAACTTTCCATGAGGCATTCTAGAGTTCTAAAACATAAATGTTGGTAGATATAAAAAATTTCAAAGTCCTTATCTACAGAATTCTTTGTTTTCTACAGTAACTGTGTTCTCTTATGTTTAAATCAGTTCACTATAAAGATATCACAAATCTAAGCATGACATTTCCTAATGCTGTGCATTCCTACTAGGATAAGCTTTTGTCTATCAGAAAAGTAAAACTTTGAATGCTATAGTCACTGAGACAAAACTGTACAGGAGGCAAATCCATCTTTGCCTTCTAATTATCTCTTTCTTCCTCCTCCACCGTCCCCCACCACACTCTGCCCTTTATTCTGTTTTTCTTTTTTCCTTTTATTTTATGTTCAACCTTCTTGAATCTAGTGATCTTTGCCTTTCCTAAATTATAGTCAGTTCTAGGAAAAGGGCAGAAATTCAGATGAAGGTGATTAAAGAAAGACAATCTTACCTTTTTAGCGTACTCGAATTTTAAGCATAGTATATCTGTTTAAGGAATTGAGTGTTCTATCTTATGTTAAATATATTTAAAACAATTTGATGGAATCAAGGATTTACTTTCCAGCTCCTGAAATCTCACCTTAATTTTGTGTACTAGATCCCAGGTGACAAAGGATAATAATCTCTGAAAGCTAAAAAACAAGGCGAGCTTTAAGACTGCCTCAGCTTATTGCCTATCGAATATTTCCAGGCCATGGTGCGGGGAGGAGAAGTCCATACAGAGTCTAGTGAATTCCCTGAGTTGAGGAGATGGAGTTGTGAGTTTGGGATGATTCATAGAGAGTACCACAGAAGAAAGAGTTGCACAATGAGAGAACCTCAGACATCTATGGAGGATTCCTCTTGAGTATTCAACAAAATACTGATCAGTGTATGTGTGTGAAGAAATTATCTGAGACCAGAAACAAACTCTAAAATATATTAGAGAGAAGAGGGTTTGGCACTCTCACAGGAGGTTAAATAATGCCTACGCCTACCAGCCAGTCAAGAAAAATTTATAATTCACAGTGCATTGTATAGAATACTCAGGAAGGTCTTGCCTTAGGAGTGGGGCATAATTAGTCTTAGGCGTGGGGCATAATTAGTCTTAGGCTAAAGAATTCTCAAGGTCCACCTGAAACTCATAAAAGCAAGACATGAATGGGTCAAATTATTTCTAAGTAACCTAACTGTATCCTAGAATAAAGATTTATAGGAATACAAAAATATCTAGTTAAGTAAAAAGTTAAAATTCATGCAATGTCTGGCATGCAATCAAAGATTACTAGCCATGCAAAGATGCAGGGAACACAACCCATAATTAGGAAAATAATCAATAATAACATATTATTATTATAATCTAATAGATGCTAGAAGAACATATAAGAACATTAAAATATAATTGTATTCTATATACTCAAAAGGTTAAGTATTGTCACAGAAGAAATAAAATAGATGCAAATCGATGTTCTTGAGCTAAAAGTTACAATGCCTGACATGAAGAATACTCTGGATGTAACAGCATATTAAATATGGCAGAACAAGAGATTAGTGAACTTGAAGACATAGAAATATAAGCTATTCAAAATAAAATACACAGAAATTATAGATAAAAAGAGCATGTGTGAATTACAGAAAAACTTGTAGTGGCCTAATATAGATGTAAGTAGAGCTCCTGAAGAAGGTGGGGAGTAAAAAATTTTGAGGAAATAATGGCCAAAGTTGGCAAATTTGATGGAAACTATAAAATGTAGATCCAATGTACTCAGATTCATGGATTAGAAGACAAAATATAGTTAAGATGTGGTTCCTTTCCATTTTGATCTATAGATGCAGCACAATCCCAAATAAGTTCCAGACATTCTGTTTTGTAGATATTGGCAAACTGATTCTAAAATTTATTCAGGAAGACAAAAGATCTAGAATAGCCAACACAATACTAAATAAGAACAAAGTAAAAGAAAATTGACACTGTCCAATTTCGATATTTACTATAAAGCTGTAGTAATCAAGACAGCATGCTATTGGTAGAAGAATAGCTATAGAATAATAGAACAGAAGAGAGCACCCAGAAATAGGCCCACAAATATATAGTCAAGTAATCTTTGAATAAGAATAAAGCAATTAAATGGAAACAGGACAGTCTTTTCAAACACTCCATCTTTCACATAAAATAGACTCAATATGGATCAGAAACCTATATGTCAGATGCAAAAACATAAAATAAAAAACTTTGGAAAAAATCTATGAGATCTTGAGTTTGGTATAAGTTTATAGATATAGCATCAAAAACAAGACCCATAAAGAGATAAAAGTGAAAATACATATTTTGTTAAAATTAAAAGACAATGTGCTCTGTAAGACAATGAATAGATAAGCCATGGAGAGGGAGGAAATATATATAGAACATATATCTGATTAATGAATTGTATCCAAAATGAACAAAACTCTTGAACTTAACAGTAAGAGAAAAAAATACCCAATTAAAAAATGGGCAAAAGATCTGAACAGACATTTCACCAAAGAAAATATGCAGATTACAAATAAA
>NW_011888810.1:6308204-6310719 GCF_000151845.1 Pteropus vampyrus | reverse complement strand
CTTTCACATAAAATAGACTCAATATGGATCAGAAACCTATATGTCAGATGCAAAAACATAAAATAAAAAACTTTGGAAAAAATCTATGAGATCTTGAGTTTGGTATAAGTTTATAGATATAGCATCAAAAACAAGACCCATAAAGAGATAAAAGTGAAAATACATATTCTGTTAAAATTAAAAGACAATGTGCTCTGTAAGACAATGAATAGATAAGCCATGGAGAGGGAAGAAATATATATAGAACATATATCTGATTAATGAATTGTATCCAAAATGAACAAAACTCTTGAACTTAACAGTAAGAGAAAAAAATACCCAATTAAAAAATGGGCAAAAGATCTGAACAGACATTTCACCAAAGAAAATATGCAGATTACAAATAAATAACAGAAAATATGAAAAGATGCTCAAGATTATTTGTCACAAGAAAATTACAAATTAAAACAATAATGAAATACAACTAGTTATTAGAATGTCTAAAGTTCAGAAAACTGACAAGAAAATTCATGGCAAGAATGCAGAGCAGTAGAGCTCTCATTTATTGCTGATGGGAATGCAAAATGGCACAGCCACTTTGGAAGACAATTTTGCAATTCCTTATGAAGTTAAGTATAATATCACCATATGGTACAGCAATAACACTTTTAGATATTTAGCCAAATGAGCTGAAAACTTGTGTCAACTCAACATACTGCTTGCAAATGTTTATAGTAGCTTTATTAATAATTGCCCTGGACCGGAAGCAATCAAGAAGTCTTTCAATGGTGAATAGATAAACAAAAAGTGGCATATCCATACAATGGAGTATTATTTAGCAATGAAAAGAAAGGAGCTATTGAATCATGAAAACCATAGGATGAATCATAAATGCATATTGCTAAGTGAAAGAAGCCAGACTGAAAAGGCTACAAAATGTATGATTCCAATTATATGACATTTTTGAAAAGGCAAAACTATAGGTGTAGTGAAAAGATCAGTGGTTACCAGGGGGTTGGGGGAAGAGTATAACACAGTTAAATAGATGAAACATAGGAGACTTTTTTTTTGAGGGCAAGAAACCACTTTGTATTATACTATAATTATGGATACATGACTCTATGCATTTGTCAGGAGACATAGAACCCATAGAAACTTATAGCACAAAGAGTTAACTTTAATGTATACAAATTAGGAAAAGCATTTAGGAGGGCAGGATTCCTGGGTGGAAGGCAGAATGGACAAAATAATTACCTGTATTAGAAATGTATGAAACAACCTCATTTAAGCAGATGGGTGAAAATGATTCTGAACTAATTAACATTGGAAATGAATGCTGTAAGACTAAAGGAATAGTACCTAAGCACTATAGTTGATAAATGTGTTTCCCATGGGAGTACAGGTTAAAAATTGTGCTACCACTCTAAAGCCATATTGAAACTGAACAATTAAATAAATGATGGTAGATCATGGGAGTTTAATTTCTCACTGTTAGAATGGCAGTTTACAGATGAAAAAGAGAAGGTAGTTGGAATAATCTATGTGGCAACAGATTAGAGTTGGAGACTTCAGTATGAAGTCATATTTAGCTTACATAGACACAAATGGATACACAGAGAAATATTTATAGATATCTGGATACACACAGATTAATATACACATAGAAATATGTATAGATATCGGGATACAGATTACTATATACACGTGTATTTCCTTGCTGTTTCAGCTAACAGGGCCTAGAAGTAAGGATTTCCAGTAGCAACAAGCTCACTTAGCCCCTAGGTCTTGGTTTCTAATACCCTTCTCCAATAAAAGGAACCAGGGCTCCTTAAGGAATAGCTGATTCTGGGGCTGGGGCAGGAAATGTAAAAGGTGAGCTTAGAGAATCTTGTGGTGCCAGAAAGTAGGAAAGGGCTGAGTGCGTGCGCACGTGTGCGCGCACACACACACACAATAATGGCAATATGTCAAAAGGACACAGGATCCAACTGAGAAGGCAACTAATGGAACTTTTTCTTCTAAAGATGAAACAATTTGAGTAACAAAATAGAGTAGTATTGAATTATAAGTCAACATATAACATAAATATCCAAGTGATCAAGGTCAACATTATCAGTGATAAGTCATGTTAATGGTATGTACTCTTGATATGGTGTGATGGAAATGGCATTTTACCTCTATAGTCTTCATCTCAAAAACTCTAATCCCAATTTAATTATGAGAAAAACAACAGGCAAATTCCAGCAGAGAGACATTGTACAAAATAGTTGACCAGTATGCCTCAAAACTCAGAATTGTCAAAAATAAGGAAACTGTCACAGTATCCTAAGTAGGCATGAATACTAAATGTAATGTGGTATCTGAATAGGATCCTGAGACACACAAAAAATACATTAGGAAAAAACAAAGGATGTGACTATGATAGGGCCTTTAGTTAATGATAATATACCAATACTGGTTCATTAATTGTAACAACTGTACCAAACTAATGTGTTAATAATAGGGAAAACTGGGTGTTAGAGATAAATGGGAACTT
>NW_011888810.1:6282972-6306599 GCF_000151845.1 Pteropus vampyrus | reverse complement strand
ACCCTGATCATTCTTATCACAAGAAATTCCAAGAGTCTTAGTGAGCCAGGAACCATGGAGGAAGACCAAATATATATTTCTCATATATATATTTCTGAATGACCAAATAGATATTTCTTCTAAATCACAATGCACACCTCAAATATATTTTAGTTTTAAAAAGAACCAATTTTGAGTAGTGACCATCAGCCAAAATGCAGAATAAGGAGCCCGAATCCTCCTTCCCCAGGGAGACTGAACAAAATTACACAGATCAATTACCTTTGTAAGAAACCCAGAAACCAGATCAAAGATTCAGGCATCAGATAAAACAATTGTTACATGAATAAAGAAAACAAAGAGTTGCATTTTAATCTCTTTCTAGTCTTTTGATGTGACTTCGTTCTACTGTGGCCTGATGGTCCTTTTCCAATCTAAACGTACAGACCAGGAGCCTCCAGGTACCACTGTGGTATCACAAGTCATACCAAGGGGAAATTAAAGGCCTTATTTTTACAAATTCTAACATTTTGATTTGATTTATAATGCTTTCTCAGACACAGTCTGGCCCATAATATGCATATGCCAAACCCTAAGCACCAGCAGTTGTTTTCATCTTAATCAGTGGAAAGTATAACCACAAATGTGTGCACAGGGAGAAGTGATTCGTGGCATCTGAATCAGTAGTACAGTACTGTGCAAAATTAGGTCTCTACACTTTTCTGATTTTTCCCATTAAGACTCCTTTTTTTTTTTTTTTGACATTAAGCACCACTTTGGTGTGGGTGGAGAAAAGAAACACAAGTCAGTAGATCTTAATGACCAACTCTTTTCTACCACTAATGGGTCATGTCCTTCTGGCAAGTCATAATTCCTCTGCTCATCAGATTTCTCAGCTGTGCAAAGTGAGCTGTAGTAACAATGATTACAGTAACAACACTGATTGTGTAACTCTAGGTGCTTTCACTGTATAAACATTATCTCAGCCATGAAGTTGATACTCTACTTATCCTTGGTGCACAGATGAGGAACCTTAGAATCAAGGATGGCAAGCAGCTTGCCCTAGAGCATGCAGCTGGTTGATGGTAGAACTGGAGCAGATGTTGAACCCAGGCTGCCAGATTCCAAAATTGCCTGCTGAAACCACTACTCTGTACAGTCAGAATGCAGAGATCTAAGGCTAGGAAGTAATTCAGGATCCACTAAGTGCTAGGTCCTCATTTGGGGGTTGTCACACATTATTATCACAGTGGCTTTTAGTCATTATTCTCTTAAGAAAAAATAAAGGAATTCAAAGACCAGAGTAACTGAGTCACTTAATCTTAACCACAGTGAAAACTGAATTTATACCTAGGCTTCTCTGTTTACAATGTCCAAGCTCTTTTCACAGCTTCACTTTGTCCCTGCAGTTCTCTCCCCTCTGTGGCCATCAGACAGGGACAGGAGTTACAGGGAGACAGGGACAGTGGCCTGAGGTCTTTTGTTAATTGCCAGCATCCAACTCATTCTATTACCATAGCTTGTTGATATAAAAAAAATCCATTAATAATGGCTGCTATGATAATTTACACTTTGTCTTAAAGAGGTTATTATTGGCGTGAAAGGTTCAATTTTCATTTTTGATATGGGTACTGATCCTTTAAAGATTTTTCTCTCATTTGTTTTATGGGAACAATTAAGTACAGAGTTTTAATAGGAGGACAAGTTTTCTCTTCTAGAGAGCCTGAGACCCTGTTCTTCGGTGTAGAGTCATGAAAGGTGATGGTTTTAGAGCTTTGCAGACCGAATGCCAAGCCCAGCTCTCTCTCCTACACACTGTGGAACTTTAGACATACTGCTTAACTTCACTGAGGTTCAGTCTCTTTGTTAAATAGGCACTTCGAGGATTGCCGTAATAATTTAATTAGATAACAAATGGCACGCAGTATGTGTTCAATAAAATAGAATCCCTTTCAATAATTAGTTAACAGAAATCATCAATTTATATCTACTTTTGCGTAACATATTATGTTTGAAAATAACAAAATTAGACATGTACGCCTAGTAAAACAGAGTAAACACTCAAGCAATGACCTGTCTTTTTAGGGCCTCAGGTTTTTGCTGCTACTGACAGGGGTCCAGAAAAAGATGTACTGTGATCTGGGGGACATTAAGTCCCAGTGTGAGAGCTGTGAAATTGGAGTCAGAAAAACAAAGTCCTGTCCTCATCATTTTATTGACTGACTCTCTGACCTCTTCAAATTATTTAAATTCTGTTCTTGTTTTTCTTTCATCTGCAAAATCAGAAAAGCAAAACTGCCTCTTCTGTTTTGTTTCTCATGGGTTACGTAGGAGGATGCTGTCGTCATTTCCCTCCTTGTTTTGTTCATTCCATAGGAAGGCTGCCGCTTTCCATACGTTCTCATGTGAAATCACCGAGAGGTGCTTGAGAACTCTAGTATTTCTGCTCTTATAAAATCTAGTACCTTTTCAGTTAAATATCTTGACACTTATTTTAGAAAGATTATTTATCCCCTATGATTATTTATCCCCTATGATTATTTATCACACTGTTATCATCATGTAATATTAACTCTGTTATGGAAATATTTTAGTATTCTGTTCAAGAAATAGCAGTATCCATGGATCAGCCATTACAAGAGTAATTTTTCTGTAGTTGTTGATCTTCTGAATTCAACTTTTCTCTTGTAGATCATTGGAATTACATCTGTGTATTGTTTAGGCTTGGTTTGTGTATGTGTGTGTGAGGGGTGTGGAGTTTCCTTTCTTTCATATCCCATCATTTTTCATTTTGGGCCTTTTGGGAATTGTTAAAGAATTTGTAGAATGCAACTGTGTATTCACAGCATGATGCATTCATCAAAATAATTCTATCCACAGCATTTAATTTGTGGATTTGTATTCCTGCTGCACTAAAATAAGAAATGTTAATTTCTTGCAGACTATTAACAGATGATTTAAAATATCTGCCAAACAGGAATGTCTGTTTCCATGTGAGGAATTTTCATAATAAAATCCTGGCACCATAGCCAAAGAGGATAGTTTTTTAATACAAACGGAATGAAACAACAGAAAGTATTTTCCTTAAAGATAGTTTTAGCTACAACCTGCCAATGCTGTTTAGTTATTTCTGTCTTATTTTCTGCTTTTGTTTTGAAACGTAATGCAATTTTACCTGGATGCACTCCCGGATACTCACGAATTAGCTCCTTAAGTTGACTGGCTCTGCCAAAGACAAGACCTCCAGAAAATCGGGAGGCTCTGCTGCCTCTCCCCTTCCCCTACCCACATCTCTAGAGGGGAAAAAAGGGTTAAAGATTATTGAATAATACAGGAGAGAGGAGGGAGCCCCGAGCAGGCCCAGGAGCAGCAGGCCGCGCCTCCAGGTCCAGCTTTCATCAGCAGCGCAGCACGGTGGAGCTCTGAGCGCTGCTGTGAATTGGGAGGAGGGAGGCTGCTGTCAATTTCTAAGACCGCTGCTGCGAGGAGTGGGCGTGGCCTCAGCGGTGTGGATGCTTGTTAGGAAAGATGCTGGGTGCTTTTTAGTGAGGAGTCAGGGCTGTGGTGTGTGCGTGTGTGCGCGAGAGAGACAGAGAGAGGGAGAGAGAGGGAGAGAGGGGGGAAGGGGGGAGAGAGACTGGGTGTGAGAGAGAGAGAGAGAGAGAGAGAGAGAGAGAGAGAGAGGGAGGGAGGGAGGGGGAGAGAGAGAGAGAGGTGGGGAAGGATAGGAAAAGGGAGGGAGGGAGGGAGAGACTGAGAGACCTAGAGGTGCTGAAGACAGAGCTGGCAGAGGGACTGAGAACAGGACTAGAGCACTGGGAAAGCCTCTCAGGATCTTTTCCGAGAGCCTAATAAATGTGAACATGGGGTCTGTCACTGGCGCTGTCCTCAAGATGCTACTTCTGTTATCTACTCAAAACTGGAACAGGGTCATAGCTGGGAATTCCTGTAAGTATAAAGCAAATGATTTAAACTTGTAGGGGAGGCTCTCTACAAAACTTTAATTCTGTTGTTTTTATGATTATTATTTACAACTGAAATTGCTGCAAAGCATATTGCTATAAATGAAGCATCACTTGAAAATTTTGGAAATATGACTGGGTTTACACCTATTTTTCCTCTTACTCTGGTCAAAATATGCAAAGTGTCATTTTTCTTTTTGTCTATGAGCAGAATCTTATCTTTTCATCTTTGAATATTCATTGAGAAAGCTCAAGTTCTAGTGAAAACATTAAATTAGCATCTTAACCAGGGAATAGCCTACGAATGTCTTCATTTCTTTTTCTTTTTTTTTAGGATTACTGAATTTTATTGGAATTATGTCTAACAAGAAAACAACTGGCAGACTTTACATTATGCTGCATTAGCTTAGGTTTCTGAAGTTTGCTATTTGGCAGACTGATAGCTGGCTTCATCTTTAAAATGATGCCAGGCTCATAACTGAAATGTACTGCAGAATTCAGGAGCAGAATTGGTGGAGGTGAACCTCAATATTAAGACTTGTGCCCTCACTGCAAAAAGAATGAGACCGAAGCACTCTTGAAAGTGGGGGGAGGGCTTGATTTCTACATTTTGCTTACATGAAAAACATCCAGGTGATTTTTCAAAAGTATTATTTTTTAGTGGTTGAATTTTGAACTTTATAAATTTGTAATTGACTATTCTGATTCTGAGTTAATTGATTCAGGGAAGATTTATAAAGCTCTTATTTGTAATTTAAATATCCTCCAAAATAATTTGGCAAAACTCCCTTTATCCACTTTTTATTAGAGATAGAAAAAGTTTTAAAAGTTATATTTGGCTTAAAATGTCTAATGGGAGAATTTTTTCCTCTTTGATGAATGATAAACAAGCTCTGCAAGTACAACTTTTTATCTTTTACAGATTTTAAAGGAAAAGCTCATTTGCTTTTCAAGAAAGGGCTATGAGGCCTGTTCAGGAATTTATGTTGCTGCTGTGTAATCGGGTTTAGGTCAGAGGGTTACAAGTAAGCCAGTAGTAAGGTGTTTGCTGTGGCACATCCCTTGAGTGCACTGAATACCCCAATGTGGGAAGAACATTATTAATGACCTTACGGGTACAAGTCACATGTTCGTTTACACGGCTTGGCTACTGTGATTTTGTGTTTCCATTCAGTATTAGATCATTGAGTGGGCTGGTATAGCTATTATTCTGAAAGAAGAGAACTTTCCTCGGATACTGCACTGTGTCTCAGATGCAGTTTTCATTTGGGTGTATAAGAATCCCACGAGTCAATAAATTGTGTATATTTTCACCTAGTCAGAATCTTGGAATGCTGTAATGGTAGCGTTTGACAAACATTGCAGCACACAAACAAACAATAACACAGACACACACACACACACACACACACACACACAAAGTTTTGTAGAAAAGGCATAAATAATTCATCCTCCAACTACTGAAGTTCAACAAAAAAGGAAAGCACTAGAGGTCACTCTTACAATGTAAAGCACATCACTTGAAGCGTCCTTCCCTTAAGAAAAGCAGAGGTTGAGTCTGGCCTAGATGTAGTAGCGTCTTTCCAGTACTGCCCTTATTTGGGTTTATGGTATATTGATGTGGTTGATTGGGCCTCTAGTTGTTTACATTTGTTTGTTTTCTTGAAGTCAAATAAAAGGCAGATCAACCTTAAATAGCCTTCTTTTGAAATATATCTTCTTAGCAAAAGAAAGATGAATTTCTGAGAAGATCTTAGGGGGGCAGATATTTTTGGGGATTTAGTTCTAGCTGAGTCTCTGACTCTTAAAATTTCAATCCTGGGTCTGTATTCTTTCAGCCTTGGTTTGTTCAGGAAGTGGTTTAATGCTCTTTGAAAGATTTGATAGATGTAAGGAACCTATACAATTTTAATTTATTAGGAATATTTAAATACTAATGTTGGAGTTCTTGGTTACCATATGTTAAGGGCTGACTGTTCTTAAAGTGTCAAAAATACAGTTAAATGACTTCAGAGAATTAAAGTTGCATTTAGCAATTTCTTGTTAATGTCACTTTGGCAGTACGATTTGTAGCAGTATATATAAAAGAAAATAATTATTTCCCAATTTTATTTTATTTTTCAATATTTAGTAAGTTTTTCCCCCTTTATGGAAGGAAGCAAAGTCTACTTATTACCAAGGTATTTCATATGTTTTACCCTTTTTGGAAGAACAAGTATGTATGTTTACCAACAAGATTGGGATTCAGTGTATGGATAAGTAACCATTAACCAGCTTAAGCATTTTTTAAAATGTTGTACAATTACTCCAATAATTATTCTGGACAAGACTTTATATTAAAACATGAATCAATCTTAAAAACCAATATTGAAGTCAGGGAGAACTGAATATAAATAAAGAAAATTAAAGGTCAGTCTTTGAGGTGAATAACAAAGACCTTCTCCCTTTATTTACAGCTGATTCACCAGGAGCAAATCTGTTATCCACTGAGTCAGCCCAAGGCTGCCAGTGAGAAAGCTTTCACGGGACAGGACTCTGTAAACCAGGGACAGCTCAGGGATTAGGGGCACTTTAATGTGAATGTTAGTTGATCTAATTAATCAACAGGGAAACTTTACATTAGAAGGATTCTGTGCGAACACATACATGTTCATGTATATGTTCATGGGTATATATGTATATAAATATGTATAAACCCTTAGACCCATGTGCTCACACATTTTTGGTGTCTCTGCTTACTCCTTTTCTGTCTTAAGATAAAATATGTTGAATGGACCACATTCTTTGCCTGCTGGTGCCCTGCCTGACATTTCAACAGGAGTGAACCAGTACCAGGTCTTTCCTCTTTGTTCTGATCTAGTTGAGTTTTTTATTATATTGAGGAGTCTCTTCATGAAAGTTTAGAGACAGAGTCCCACAGAAGGGCTTGATCTTTGAAACGTTGCACTGGTTATCGTTAGTGTCTTCACTTGCTATTGTTAAGAAACACACATGGAGAAGGGAGTTGTCTCTTTATTTTTTCATTGCTCTTAGGAACCTACAACATCTTTCTGATCATTAAGACACTATTGAGGGCGGTGTTGACTCACCGCAACAGAAGGAACAGGTATAAGTAGTAAGGCAAGTAAGAGTTTTGCTTTCATTTTAATTCTTGCAGATCATGTGATGAAGGCTCCCTGGCTGCCTCAGGTGTATGAGCCTTACTCTGAGAATATTTAAAACTCACTAGGTAGCTTATGAATGACTTAATTAGAAGTTAACTTCTCCCTGTGTTCTTTCTTTTCTCTAATTGCAATAAAGGCTATATCTGATATCTACCCCAAAAGAAGCACTAAAGAATAGGTTAAAATCAACAATAGGTAGAGGTGATTACCTGAGTAGATGATCACGCTGTGGACTTTGGGATGCAACCTGAAAGCAACTGGATAGATTCTCAAATTATTAAAACTCAGTCTTGTAATTTTTTCTAGAAGCTTCTTCTTTTCCTCCTCCCCAAAATTCCTTTCCATAGCAAAAAATAACTAGAATACAACAGTAAAGTACTGATAAACTATAATTACATGATGCAATATATAAATAGCTGGCTTTTAGACATTAAGGTGGGCATACACATTACCTACTTTTCTAACGGCAAAACTGATTTTCATCATTTTAGTGCATTTTGTCACTCCTGATTACATGCATCCCAAATCATTTTGACAGGAGCATCCTTCAGTATGGAATAACACAGGTGATAGCTAACATAGGGCTCAAACACATGACTTTCATGTGATATCTAGTGCTTACTCTAAGTAATAAATCTTTTAATGTCTTCTGAAATTAATTTTGGAGTTTGTATTATTTGTAAACAATTTCTTTATCGGAGCCAATCTCTATATGAAGTTTGAATTCATCTCATCAGTGAAAAAATTAATAGAATTGTATAATATTAGCTATAAGATAATGTAATATTTAGCTCAGTGGTTGGTAAAATATGGCCTATGGGCCAAATCTGGCCCATGGCCTGTTTTGTACAGCCTGTGAGCTAAGAATCATTTTTACATTCTTAAATGTTTGAAAAAAAATTAAAAGAAGAATTCTTTGTGGCACAAAAGAGTGATATGAAATTCAAATTTCAGTTGTCCATTTTTTCTCATTAGTAGACCTGAATGGCAAGAATTCATATTCAATTATTAGTATTATATTTTTAATTTTATCTATAAAATTTTCTTAAAATTGATTTCCCTCTTATTTTATAATGATCTACATAATATTCTTTACTATCTGGCCCTTTATAGAAAAAGTTCATCAACCCTTAATTTAAATAATATACAATATAATGTAATGATGAGACATGGATAGTGGATAAATAAAACTGCTATGATAACATTTAGTCTTAATAATTTAGCACACAAATACATCCCTTAGAGTTGTAGTACTGAAGTTAACCACTGCTCTTGCCAGAAATTATAACAGAAGAAGCCTTCGAGTCAGTATCTTCTTCATATGTTTCCTCTTTAAGACTTTATTGTTCAGAAATTTTATTTCAGTGAGTCCGAATTATAACTATTTGTAAAGTTTCAGCAGTTTTGGTTGCCAAAGGGGCACTTTCTATCTCAAGTGTTCTCATTAGTATTAAGAAGTTCAATAAAGTAAATTGCACCTTAGATATTTTGACTAAGAATTCTGTTGTTTTATACTTCCATGAGTGTAAAATATTCCACTCCATACTAATCAGAAACTTGCATTTGGAATCACTGATTGTGTGAGGGAAATGTTCTTATGAAACAGTGTTCTTATCCCTATGACTTGAGCAGTAGTGGCTTCCTAAAAATTCTGAAATTGGCAAACTTTCTAGACTAAATTGAAAACTAGATTTTCATTTAAGCAATGTCCACAGAGAATTCATAATAATTAGCAGGTGCCTCTCACCTACTCATGCCAAGATAATTAATTTTTATGTAAATGTCTTGTCCATTTGAAATTGTATTTACTTTCATCTCCAAGAACTGGTGATTGGCTTCATTTTATTTACATTACACTGTTTACTATAGTGTTTTTTTTTTTTATAAAAGTTTAAGTTAAAAAATATAATGAGATATGATATTTTAAAAATTCTTTTCATTGCGATTCCATTGTAACATTTTTATACGATATCAATGGCCCTATGTTAAAATAATTTAATTTTCATAATACCGTTTATAATGATTCATCTCTAGTAAAGATTTCTGTCTTAAAAAAAGGACCAACTTCCAAATCAAAGACAATCTAGGACAGTCTCATAGAGTTCTGGGTGTCAACAAGAATTGTGATGGGATTCATGACTATTCACTGTGAATAAATGTAAAAGATAGTGACACATTGCACAATTCTAATTTTTTTTATAATAGAATATCAGTCTTGCTTTACAAATGCCTATTTTTCACATTTTGATACAATATTTAGAATTTAAATCTTTTTTTTTTTTATCTTAAATCAATATTGGAGCCTTAATATTGTCCACTAAGCATGATATGTCCTTTAGATTGCCAATTATTCAGGTTATCTAAGATGTCCTTCACTAACCTTTAAAAAATCTTTTTCTTTCCAATTTAGTGATTAAAAGATTAGAGAATGGGCCAGCCCTTGAAAACAGTAGGAAGAATAATAAGGATTTATCTAACTTGTTATATAGACCTCAGATATGCATATTCACATTGGTAGGTGAATATTTCTGGTGAAATCTTAAATAATGTAGACTTCGATGTAATTTTTTCAGTGGCCCAGTGTTTCAATTATTGCTTAGCATATATATATATTTTTCATTTTTATTGATTCAAAAATTTCGACCTCAATGACCTGTTTGGTATTTACCTAGAATCATTATAGTTTTTCAGATTAACTAGTATGATAGGGAAGGGTGGAGCCATTACAGAATATATGCTTAAAATAGATGTTTCATGAATTAACTATATTCATAAGGTGAAATGAGCTATCTTTTTGTTGGTGGCAGTAGAGTGAATTCTTATGGGATATATGGGTAATTGCTTTAATGGGTATTTCAGCTAGAAACTTTTAGAAATACTCTTTAACAAACACATCTTTAAAAATAGTCTTGAATTGTAGCATCAAATGCTAAGGTCAGTTTAATTTTGGTCACTTTAAAAAGAAAAATCTCAGAAAGAGAAATGCCCCAAACTAAATGCAGACAAAATTTATGGCACTTTAGCAGACCTTGCGACTCTCACTGAAACTCTTCCTTTAAAGGAAGAATGAACTCATCAAAAAGCCTCAATTAACTGAGTATACTTCAATGAAATAATTTACCTTGAGGATTAATATTGTAATTTGAAGGCTTTGAAGTTTTTAAAAAAAGGTTTAAAATTTCTTGAGAAATAATAGTTTACTCATAACTCTAAGTTACAATAAATTGCATTTCTAAATAATAAAGGTGCCACTGATCATTGGATTATCTTAGTTACTTTTCTGGGGAAACTTTGATGTCTAAGATTTCACCATTAAAATTTTTTCAGTGATCTCTAAGGCTATAATTGTCTGGCTTTGTGCTTCAATTAGGTATGTATGTATGTATGTGTGTATATTTATTTATTCGACTTCTAGAATTATTGTTCTTTGTTTATAATCTAGGAATTTAGCTACTCCCCCCCAACCCCCACCCCGGGCCTGGTGACTATGTTGGTAAAGATCAAATCTGATATGCTACTGCACAAATAAAGAAAGATATATCTTTGTTTCCCAGTTGACTTTTGGAGGATAAAGTTTTTTCCAAAATGTCTTTTGCCGAGGTAGTCACTACAGTATTATGTAATGGAAAATAATGTACATGCAAAATTCGCTACAAATTACCATTATTGTTTCAGTTCTCTTGAGAAAAATTGCTATTTGGAAGAGGAAGAGTATGTGTATTTTTTTTCTCTCCCAGTGAGTTTTCATCATGGTTCATGGAAAAGTGGTACTCTGGTAATAAAACTGGAGAAATAGCATAACAGGAGGTAAAATGAGCCTGTTTATGTTACAGTTAATGAGTCATTCCAATGTAATAATTGGAAAAGTGAGTGAAGCCTGAAAACATTTGACATTTTAAGTAGTTTAAAATTAGTAACTATAAAAATTTTTAATGCCATAAGTATTTAATAGAACAGTGATGAAATTTACTTCTAAGTTTTTTTAAATCACAAAGGAAAAAAATGGTATGATATGTATCAGTTGGCCTAAAGCTCTAATTACTTTTTTTTTCATTAAGTACCTCTCATTATTTAGCAGTGCTCTAAAAAAGATAAAATGTGCTTCTAAATTATAAAAGACATATTTGTTTCTGTAACCATTTTTTTCCACTGGCAATTATGGTACTTATAAGTGAGGTCATAGGTTGATATTAGTTTAGAAATAGCATGTAAATATGTATATAAATTCATTTGCCTCCCTAAATTACATTTATGGTATAGTTTTTAGACAAACTATAACTTGTAATTTTATTACTTGACTTGGAAGTTATAGCCTATAGAGAGATATTTTTAAGTGCTATGAATAAGGAGACTGATAAACTCTCTTAGAAAGTGTCATCCAGAAATTTAAACCTTGTGGCCCCCAATTGAGAACCCCAGATTTTCCTGTCAGTATAAAACAATTACCTTTGCCATACCAGAACCAACGAAGAAATTTCTTGGAAAATCTGAGAAAATTAAAATTTCCTCTGGGTTAATAGTTTTCCTCTAAAAGATTGAATGTATATTTAGATCTTCAAGACTTTTCTTTAGTTTTCTAAGTTATTAATATGTGTTTATCTTTTAAAATATGCTGATCAGATGATAACCAAGCAAAAGGAAGGAACTAAATTGATAATGGTCTGGAAGGGAAATGAGTTGCCAAGATGAAATTGTCATCTTGTGCATCTGCATGCTAGTGCGCGTGCACGAGAACACACGCATGAGCACGCATATGTTGAAAGATATTGTGGATGGGAATTGGGGAACAGCCCATATTGGTAGAATGGAAAACATTGCCCCTAGGTGGCACATTTTTAATTAAGTACCGTTGGAATATAGAATAATATTCTTTCTTCTTTGCTACCAAGCCAGAATAGTCTTTGGTATGGTTTTAAAATAGTGTATGGGATAATAAAAACAGCAAGAGGCCTTTTGGGATCCAATTTAAATTTATTCTCAACAGAGGAACAGTGTTGCCCTTTTTGATCTCAAAGTTCTTTATTTTCTAGGGTATAACATGAAGACCTCAGGGTCTCAACACTTAACTCAATTTCTTGTCAGTCTCAGGGTACTAGTCTTTCTGAACATGGCATTGAAAGCAGAAAATAGGAAAGATTTTAGTTTAAAAAACCACTGGATAAATTGAAGCATAATTTAACTCTCGAAGACAATGCAATAAAGTGATACTGGTACCAAGAGAAGGGCATTATAAACAAAGTTTAACATTTTTCACATCATTCACTTTTATCTCTCAATTTTGGCTGACTTTAAACAAAAAGAATCTATCTCCAAGGCAGAAAGCTGCATGGATGCTTAGCGATCCTCATAATTAAGGATTTATAATACATATTTACATTTGCCATGTTTTAGATGTTTAGGACTTAATTAAAAGAACATTGCTAAAATAAAAGCAATTCTATCTAAAGTGGTGGTGAGGGAATTCTGTGCAAGGTTATAAAGCTGCTCAATTAGGCTCTTTTGTTCCATTGTGTGTATGATTTCTATGTTTATTTGAACTGTTGTACTTTAACATAGAGCCTGTTATAATCCTGTTAAGAAAACTTCATCTACCTGTAAAATGTCATAACACAACCTCAAGTATCATAAAACCTTCCCTAAAACAAAAGAGAGAGAGAATTTGGGAAAAGAACTAGGATATATTTAAGAAAGGAAGGAGCAAACATTGAAGATTACATTTCAATTTCTTAAACTCATAGCATCTTATAGGACCTAGTGATAAATGAAACATGATAAAATAAAATATTTCATAGGCAAATATCTATTAGAGAAATGAGAAAAGTAGGCAACTACACATATATTGTAGAATTTTAGGTACTAAGAATAAAATTATGAACACAGTAATTTGCCATGCTTGACGTATTTACTGGTGTGGCCTTGTAAATGACCATATTCATTCCTTGAAAGCCTTGCTATGTGTTTGCCTATGAAATGGTTTCTTTCTAATCTTTCTCTTTTTAATTGCAACATGAAATAGATTAGCATGAAAAGAATGTACGTAGTATCATTAATCACTGAACCATTCTCTAGAGAAGATGCCGGCAGTTCTCTGTTTTTCTGAGTTAGCAAAACTGAGCCTTCCATGATCGTTTTTCTCTTTCACTTTCCTGGATGTGAGGATGATCTGGCTGTAGCATCTGTCATTTTAGTGATTGCCAGGGTTGATTTGGCTGATACAACTGGTAAGGCAGCTGTCCCCTTCCTCCCTCACTACTTCTTGTGACTCCTATTCCTTCCATTCCATACGATACACTATTCTAAAATACTACACATACTATTGTATTTTTAGGTAAGTTTTCCATAATGCATTAATATATTTAATATCTTTTAAGGTTTTTATGGAAAATGAAAGCAGGTCTCGCCTTGCAGATACTTCATTTAGTTGTTTCTAACATTAAGTTCAGACTTACTAGCACAGCAAACAAAATACCTTCCTTCTCTGCATTTGCTGATCTTTCCGCCTCTGTCTGTCTTAGCTGCTTTGTCTCCCTCACAATCTTGTCCCCACCATGTCCTCTAGCCTCTATCACCTGGCCTTTACATCTGCTGTTTCCTTTGCCTGAATTGCCCTTAATCACTTATTTCTAAATCATCTTGGAAAACTTCTACACAAAGCAAGCCCCACCTCCTTTCTCCATGGAGTCTTACTTGATGAAACCATCTCCACTCTCATGATTTTCTTAGCAGAAATTCCATAGCACCTGCCTTTATAGAGTAAAAACCTGTTTTTAAAAAATGCCTCTTTTATAAAATCCTGAAATCTTTGAAAAGCAAAGGTAGTATTTTAATCATTTCTGTATCTGCAACCCCTAGCACAGTGCCTGGAGTAAAGAGGATATTCAGTAAATATGGAAAAGATATACTGATCGATGGTTTTTTTTTTTTTTTTTTTTGGAGTTATAATACCCCAAAAAGGTGAACAGAATTAAGTTAGATACGTTGGAATATTGTATGTTTTTTTTAATGATGAACAAGTCATTTTTTTATTTAGAAGGCCATTAATTTTTGCTTTTTTTAAAAAAACCTTTATTTGACTTTGTATTTATCTTACTGCATTTCATTTAGTTAGGTTGAGTACTTCATTACGGCCTGTCATAATCCATTAAGATGCATGTTATCATGGCCAAACTACTCTTATCGTTTCTTGCTCTCTCTTCTCTTTCTCATTCCCTTTTTAAATTTATAGATAATGTAACTTGATAGGCTACTGTATCAAGTCTTTTTTCAATAGAGGATTCTCAATGGACAATTGAAAAATACAAGAGTGTTAAGTTGGAAGAGCATCTTCCCCCTTCCAGGTCATCCTTGTGCCTCTGCATCCCCGTAGCACCTCCCGGATCATTTCCTTCAATTGGAAAGTCGTTCTACAAAGTTCTCTCCACATTCTGGGAAGAAGTTTTCAACTCCTTCATCTATCTTGGACTTCAGTTTCTTAATGTTGGCCTTTATTTTACATTTTCTTTTTTGAAGACCTTGCTCCTTTACAGAGGGTAGGAGAAAAATAAACTTTGCTTTCCATTTTTTCTGTTCATCATTAACTTTATAAAGAGTGTACTTGCAGCTTGCTCTGTTTTTTTTTTGCTTACAAATGTAAACAAAACTGTTTTTCATTGCCTTTAGCAATTTTTACAAGCAGTCATGAGTTCTGAACTTTTATTTTCCTCTCTTAATTGCACCATGTTCTTTTTACTATTTTTTTTTTATAAAACATCACTTTAAAAAAAATTTTCCTGGCTTTATTGAAATATAATAGACAATTAGTTGCTCATATTTACATTGTACAATTCAATGAGTTTTTTTCAATTATAGTTGGCATACAATAATATACCAGTTTCAGTTGTATAACCTAGTGACCAGAGATCCACATAACTTGCAAAGCGGTCACCCCACTAAATCTAGTACCCCTTTTCCCTCTTACATATTTATTACAACATTATTAACCATCTTCCCCATGCTACACTCCACATCTCTATGTCTATTCTGCAACTATCCATTTGTACCTCTTAATCCTTTGCCTTTTTTTCCCCACCCCCAACTACCCTCTCATCTAGTAGCCCTCAAAATATTCTCTGTATCTATGAGTTTATTATTGCTTTTGTTGTTGTTATTTGTTCTTTAGATTCCACACGTATGAGAAATCATGTGGTATTTGTCTTTCTTTATCCTTCCCATTTCATTCAGCACAATACCCTCTAGGTCCATCAAGGCAATATCTTTCTCCATTCCCTTTCTATTACTCTGTGTGTGTCCCGTAAGCTGAAGTATCTTGTAGGCAGCGTATGTTGGGGTCTTGTTTTCTTATCCTATTCAGCCACCCTAACCTTTGATTGGAGCACTTAATTTTTTTCCTTTTGAGGTACTTGTTGATAAGAACGTGGTAACTTACCACTTTTTTTAGATTCCTCTCATGTTTTTACTTCCTCATTGTATACATTTGCAATTATATAGCTTGTAGCTTTCCGCACGCGTTGACATACATTTTCATTATAAATGACAAACGTTCCTTTTGCACTGGGCTCTGTGAGTCTAAGGTGGTGAAATGTACCTCGCAGGCCTGTGAGGTAGATGTTGTTATCACTGTTTTACAAACTAGGAAATTGAAAATTAGGAGGTGCTTCCAAAGCCACCGAGTAAGGAAGACTAGAGCTGGGACGCGGACGGAGCTTCAGTGAGGCCAAATCCATTGCTCTTTGAAATGCAATACACTCACCTTCTCTATAAGCCTTTGAAATCACCAACCCTGAGAATTAGAAGCCACACATGCCTATTCTCAGTGTTCCCTCTCTGGTATGATAAACTCTAGAGTAATGTGATTTCTTTCCTCCAAGAATCCTGTCACCTGTATTTTATCAACAAGCTCTTCCTTACTAGTCAGAGCGAAGTGTCAAGCGTCACTCACTGTGTGTAATTGAAAATATTTCCCTCTGAATGTACCCTGATTCCCCTCTGATCCTTGGTACCCAGAGACCTATCCACTCACTCTAAATTCCTTCTCGCAGTCAACAGTTCCGAGAACAGATACTAAGGGGGCGGAGACAGCTCAAATCACAAAGAAAAACCAACAGTTTTCTGCGAGGCTGCAACACTGCCTGCCCGAAGCCCTCCACCAGTTTTGCTTCTTCCCTCTGTAGAGCACTTCTCCTTCTCCATGCTCAGGGTTATCCTTCCTTTGTGTGCTGTATTAGTCTGCTAGGGCTGCCATAACAAAATGTCACAGTCTGGGTGGCTTAACCAGCAGAAATGTAGTTTCTCAAAGTTCCGGGGACTGGAAGTTAAAGATCAAGGTGCCCGCAGGGTTGGTTTCTGGTGAAGCCTCTCTTCCTGGCTTGCAGATGGCCACCTTCTCGCTGTGTCCTCACATGGCCTTTCCTCTGTGTGTGATTAGTCAGAGGGAGATCTGTGATGTCTCTTCTTTTTCTTATGAGGATACCAGTCCTATCCCAATTAGGGCCTCACCTTCGTGATTTCATTTAACTTTAATTATCTTCTTAAAGTCCCTATCTCCAGACATAGTCATATTAGGGGTTTCAATATGTGAATTTGGGGGGTGGGGGACACAATTCAATCTATAACAAGTGCTCTCCCAGTTACAATTGCCTGAATAAAGTAACTTTTCTCTTGGTGTTTGGAAGAATTTTTGAAAATTCAACAGCAGATATATCACTTTTACTGATTAAAACTTTTCAAGTGAGTGAGGATGTCTTTCAGTTGAATCCCTCTTCAGTAGCATTGCTGGGATCCCACATGGGGTTCTCATCCATTAGCTCTCACTGCCTGGTTGTCACGGGTTGTGATCACTGCCATTTCCCTTCTTTTTATTTCCTTTTATCTGCACCTGGTGCTCTCTTGCTGCCTCTACCTGAGAGTTTCTGATAACTGTTCAAGGTGTGCATCTTAATGACGCACACACACACAAAAATGCTTCCCATGATTTCCCAACAGTTTTATATCTTTGAAGCAACTCGTGTCCTTTGAATACATTATTCTGTTCTAAATTCTCCTTCCGACGAGTCTTAGAGATACACAGGATGATAATTTGCTGCCCTTTATTAAAAATCACCTCTTTATTTATCACCTACATTCCCACAACTTTTATCACAAATGTTATTTTATCCCTTTCCAAATTAGTTTCTCCTTTATGTTACTGAGCTCCAGTTGTACTGTAATTCGCTCTGTGTATTTGTCATGTCCCCTTCCCCAAAGTTGATTTTGCAGTTCTTTTTCTCTGGCATTTTTCCATTTCTAATCTGTAAATCTAAGCACACCGATTCTCCCTTTTCCTCCTGTGATACCTTATATATCTAGCCTAAAACAAACAAACAAAACATAAATAAAATGAGCTATCATCATTTTAATGACTTCTTTAACTTCAATTTAAAATTTGTCTAATTTTAAATTTGTGGGATGCCCTCCTCACATCGGAAATTGAGACAGATGTTTGCCATACATTATTTCACTCAATCTTAACACAGCATCTGTTCACACCCAGTCATTTCTGTGTGCGTGTTTTCCCATCTTCTCCACTGCATTTCTCTTGTGGCTTAATAGTCTTTGTATTTATCTTTTTAAATGGTTCATAGTAACCTATCAAATGGATGTGCTCTTATTTAAGCATTCCTCTATTTTGAACCAATTGGGTGTTCACTGATATATTTTTAAATTCTCTTAGTCTACCAATATCTGCTTCCAGTTGTATATGGCTATCTTAAGATTCTTTAATTCTTTTAAGATCAGAGTATTTTATACCATGTACAAATGTCAGTGTCATGAAGTGTTCAATGTCTTTGTCCCACTTTGGCAGAAATATAGATTTCTTTTGGAAGGAGAAATTTAAAGCTATAGCTGGTTTATACCCTTCCCTTGCTCAAGAATTTATAACACTTAAAGATGGTCTGTGTCTCTTCTAGCAGTATCATTTGTTCAAACATGAATCAGAGGTGGTGGGTAGAGATTGCCACATTTGACAGATCTTAGAAGTGCATCTGTCACCCTCCAGGAAACCTGCTCACTCATCAATTGGTCTTGTCAGTTATATAGATAGTCGTCTCGTCTCTACAATCCTTAGCAGAAGCATCAATCATCCCTACATGTGTTCCTCTCAGGAGCTCGATTCCTGTGGCTTCTGATAGGCAAATGCAGGCTTTGGTCATAATGGTGAGCCTAGTGTCTTCTCCAGAAGGCAAGAGTCACTGTTTATGGGAAGACCCTCTTGGCTGTTGTATCACTCCTCCCTTAGATTTTCATTTCCTTCTGGCGCCTTAGAGTTTTGTCTTCCTTTTTAAAAATTTTATAATTTCTTTTATATTTTTGAGAAAAGTTTCAATATCTCAAGAAAACAGACCAGTACCCCTCAATACTTTTATTCCCTCTGAAATCAGGGAACGCAACCTATATTTTGTGACGATCGCGATGAAAAACACTTTAGATTTACAATTTTGAATGAGAACTCTGTTTCCACTGCTAAACTGGTACCAATATTACTTGAGCTCATCTCCTGGAGAGTATATATGATTCTGTGAAATATCTGATATGCCTTTGAATGGTGCTCTCCATCAATCCCAATCCCTTGTTTTAAAAAAGAAAAATATCAGAGACATTCAGGGCACTTTGTGCCTCACTCTTTTTTGACAGTTGACCCCTATTCATCTAGCCCAGCTCTCTTTGTAGTTATGCCTGAGGTTCTTAGTATTTCCTCCTTTTATGCGCAAGCAGTACACTATACATTTAAATATCGGCTCTATCAAACAAAGCAATGAGATAATCATTTTAATATTTTCTTTGATGTAACAATATTGATGAGCTGCTTTTTAGTCTCCTTCCTGTCTTCCTGATTCCACAGGTAAAAAATATTATGGGAAAGTGATTTTGTAGGGCGTTAACAAATTGATTCTAAAATGGATTTCTTGTTCATTGTACATTTTTAGGTGGACTTCTGTGACTCTGCACTTAAGGCAGTCTGTCACAAAGTATAACTTCACAGTTTTATAGCTATTTGCTTGGAACTAATGTATTTAAATACACATTTCATATGCTAAGCAAAACACAGGGTAAAATACTATAAGCAAATAGCTAATCCTAGAATTGAAATTTATTGCATTTTTTAGACCAAAACTTTTTTTTAATTAAAAGATACAATCGATGCCCAAAACTAAATGTAACATTTTTAGTGGGGTGGTTTGAACTGAGTGTTGTGATCAGCTTTTTTGTTCTTTATGTATGACAGATATTTCTTAAACCACACGTTCTTCTAAAAGCAACCAGAGTCAATCCCTATCTGTCCAGCCAGTTAAAATTTGAGGGTTCTGCTTCTTTTCCAAGTGAGCTTGCGATGTGATGTACAGAAAAGCGGGTATCAGAGTTACCCTAGAGTTTCCATATTTCAAGGTGGAGTGGGTTAGGCAAGGAAATTATTCATCCATTCACTCAATCTCTAAAACAGCTCGGTACGGGTTACTTGTTCTCATTAGAGTGGTAGTATAAAATCATAAATCCCTGACATTCAGGGACCAAAAACCAAATGGGGAAGATAGAAAGATATGTCTTAAAGTAGCTCTAATAAAAAGTTGATTATGATATATTACACTTCAATCCAGATTTCTGATGTAACACTATTCTGACTTAATTGGCAATCTATGTGTTTCTTCTTATTTCCTTTAAAAAAATCAATATATGACCTCTAATATCATAAGAGTTGATATGAGTTATATTTTTCATTGACTGTGAGTTGATAGTTTAGACATTTATCCCCAGGAATTACAGTAGGTGAATATGTTCTATATTATATGAACCCTGTAATTGCATACTTGGAGACCATGCTTATTTTTCAATTGGCACTGATGATTCAGAGAATTATACCTAAGAAATAAAGAAATATTAGCTAAATATATTATAAACATGTTTAGTAAAAATAATGTTTACATTCTCTGGGTGTATTTAGTTTCATATAATTACTCTTCACTGGGTTGGGTGATTATTCATTCAGTCTATTAAAATATTGCTTACCCTTCTAATTTCGGAGGCTTCTTGGGGTTTCGCCTTACTCTGCTCATTTTATTCATTTATTCACTCAACAAATATTTAGTAAGCCTCACAGTGTGCTACCTATCATTACACAGGTCTTTAGCAACAGTGATTTTGAAATGTTATAATGGTCAGAATCAGTAACTTCTCACTAACAATTGAGAATGGAAGTTTTGACTCTCAAATACATAATGCTTTTGTGATCATATTTTGTGCCTAAGGTTTTGCTTTCCTTCAAAACAAAATGTACAATACTGTTTGAGAGTGCTTTCAAGGTTGCCACTAGTAGTATAGGCAATGTGCTTAGTTTCTACTTTGGCTAGCTCTTAGCAGCCCACTCTTGTCTTAAAGATCAGATTTACCACCTTCTAGGTCTGTAGAAAAGCACAGCACAGTGTGATAAGCACAATGAGAAATATTTGGGGGTGATTATAGGCAAAACATCAGAGAAAGCTATTTCTTGAAGGACGAATAGGAGAGCCAGGAAGGGAAAGAAGGGGAAGACACACTCCAGTTAGAATGAGCCTCACAGAAGCATGAAGTTTCTGCATGTACCACAAGTAGTCCAGAGAGACTGGCCGAAGGTGTGGAGTGGCACAAATAGTTGTGATGTGGTCAGGTCATGAGGAGTCCTGTATTTAAAGTACTAAGTATGTTACCCAGAATCTCAAGAACGTCATCTAAATGTTGTGCTATGGACTCACATGTGCATGACATTGATTAGATTTGCATTTCGTGCAGTTAAAACTCTTGGTGATATGAAGAGTGGGAATGACCAGGGAAAGAGAATGGAGTCTAACCTGGGAATATAGAAATCAGATGTCTAACTCGTGAATTAATTCATGGACAAAGTTCTAAGAACTGCAGAGTAGCCAAGGGATTGGCAATGGTGATAAAGAGCAGTCACCAGACTTCTTCCATGTGAGTGTGCCAGACTGATAGAATGTCATGACCGATTGAAAGCAGGGATAGATGAGAGCAAGGAGAGATCATTTCAGTCGGTGGCTTTTCCTTTGTTTTATTTCCTGTTTATCTTTACTTATCTCTTCCTTCTCTACAAAGGATCGTAGTCAAAGTTTTTTGAGGTTGCGCGTGATATGCACTATGCAATATTTTACAAAGATTCATGCCATGCTGATATATTGAGTAAAATCTCTCTGAAATAAGGCTCATACAAAATACTTCCTGACATCACATGTAGTTGCATTTTAATGACATATCTTATTTTTTGGCAGGAATAAGAATTATCCTGAATTAAAGGTTTTATGAGGCTTCTCCTTCCTCATGACTGATAATCATGATGTTTTCCTGTCTCCACTCAGATATCTACCCCTACTTCACCCATTTGGCTCAGAGAGTAGAAATTCAATATTTGCCTCTTACGACAAAAGGCTGAATTCCTATAGTTGGGTTGTTTAGATGCTTCAGGACAAATACAGTCTAGATTGAAGTATCTATCAATCTAGATAGAGGACCTAGATAAAATGAAAAAGCAACAAAAGTTGATTAAAATTTTATAATGTGCTCTTGAAGTTATGTTTAATTTAATTAAACATTTACCAAATGACTGACATGTTGAAGCATGTACTAGAAAACAGGTATATAAAGATGTACAGACTCTGCTCTCCAAATAGAAGAGAGTGGAGAGAGAAAGAGAGACAGAGAGACAGAGAGACAGAGAGATGATGCAGTTCATTCTGATGGTACTAAATATACCATTTTTAGAAAAATGTCACTTCATTTTGAATCCTTTTGTTTTGCTATTATCTAAGGATTCAGAAGCCATAGGTGAATGCTATTAAATTATTGACTGTATTTAATACCCCCAAGCATTGAGAAGAGCTGAGGTAATTGTCCCTCCAGAGAGCTTTAATTCTCCAATGTGTTCTGTAGTCTTACACGATCTCCTGAGATTTAAAAATCTGTAGCAGGAAACATTTGAGGCTTTCAGTTGCTCTCCAATGGCAACTGTTACATTTTTAAAATATGCCTCTGGACATACCCAGCTATGAAGGAAAACTCAAAGTTGTTAAGAAATAACCTTTACTAATTTATAAATAAACTCAGAAGATTTATGAAAAATGAGAAGGAAAGCTCTCTTTTAGAGCGTTTTAGTATTTTGAACATCAAAATTTCCAGTATCACACAATGAGTAACTGGTCTTTAGGAAGCTATTTTTAATTGATGATACTATATAGCTAACTCTTCTTTCCCATTTAGATTTCAGAATCTGTAATACACTATTATTTAACTTAAATTCTGCTTAAAACCAGCAAATGTATATTCAAAACTCTATTAGGTAGGAATGTTCCCCACTAATATAAATTCTCTACATTGCAAAGAAGTTGAGGTAGTGAATGAACTATAATAAAAATGATTATTTATATTTATTTTATTCAACCACATAATATATTTAATTTATTATGTTACAACTCTAAAAATATAATAAAAAAAGGACCTCTTCTTCCAGATGTACATATTATGAGTCAATTTACGATGGAAATTAAATACTTGATACTGAGGAATGAGATAGTAATTTTACAAGGAAATCTTGACTCTAGTCTATCACTAAAACTTCCCTCAAGTTAATTGAAATGTATGCAGTCATCCCTCAGTATCCATGGGGGATTGGTTCCAGGACCCTCAAAGATACAAAAATCTGAGAATACTCAAGTCTCTTATATTAAATGGTGCAGTAGTTGCATATAACCTCTATTTGCATATAGGCCACAGCAGGGTATACCTACACATCATTTCATCTCATAGATGCAGTATAGTGCTTAGGCATGTGACAAATTCAGGTTTTGCTTTTTGGAAATATCTGGGATTAAAAAAATATTTTTGATTCTCTGTTGGTTGAATCTGTGAAAATATGTGGATGGTAGGCTTTTAATGCCAGTAGTAGATTGGGAAGGGGTAGGAAGGGCAAAAATGATGTTCAAATGGAGTTTGTACTATACCCATTCCTCTTCTTGATTGTGATTCAGTGTCTCTAGGATCTGGTAGAGATTTTTAATGTAATTTATTACAATGTCTTATCTTCAAAAAGTTAAATAAGCCAACTTTTTGCAGATGATGTCTAGTTATCATTGATGTGCATTTAAAGAAATCTCACTACAGAGAACATGTTTTATTGCTGTCTATTATGTTGAGAACCTTGCCTATCCTACATTTTGTCCACTTAGGACAATGTGCTTAGTGTAGTTGCTCAAATAACTCTTTAAAAATTTTTTATTATTCGATTAGAGTTAATATTTTATATTAGTTTCATGTGTAAAGCATAGTTGGACATTTATATAATTTACGAAGTCATCCCCGGCCCCGATTAGTCTAGTACTCACCTGGCACTATTAATGAATATTACAATATTATTGACTATATTTCCTATACTGTACTTCACACCCTTGTGACTATTTCGTAGCTACCAATTTGTACTTCTTAATCCCTTCACCTTTTGCACCCA
>NW_011888810.1:6282465-6282922 GCF_000151845.1 Pteropus vampyrus | reverse complement strand
TTATTGACTATATTTCCTATACTGTACTTCACACCCTTGTGACTATTTCGTAGCTACCAATTTGTACTTCTTAATCCCTTCACCTTTTGCACCCATCTCCTCAACCCTCCTCCCATCTAGCAGCCATCAGTTTGTTCTCTGTATCTATGAATCTGTTTCTGTTTTGTTTGTTCATTTATTTTATCCTTTAGATTCCATATATAAATGAAATCATGTTAATTTTCTTTGTCTGACTTATTTCGCTTAGCATAATAACCTCTAGGTTCATCCATTCTGTCGCAAATGGTAAAATTTCATATTTTATGGCTCAGGAATGTTCCATTGTATATATATACCCCTCCTTTTAATTAATTATTTTTTTAGCATTTGATTTTATTATTAGTTTCAAATATACGATACATTGGTTAGACATTTGTATAGTTTATGATACCACTTCTTTATCCAATCATCTACTGAT
>NW_011888810.1:6270532-6282415 GCF_000151845.1 Pteropus vampyrus | reverse complement strand
CGATACATTGGTTAGACATTTGTATAGTTTATGATACCACTTCTTTATCCAATCATCTACTGATGGGCACTTAGGTTGCTTCCCATGTCTTGGCTATTATAATTAGAGCTACAGTGAACATAGGGGCGCATATATCTTTTTGAATTAGTGTTTTGGTTTTCTTTGCATAAATACCTAGATGGTGCAATTGCCGGGTCATAAAATAGTTCTATTTTAAATTTTTGAGAAAACTCTGTACTGTTTCCCGTACTGGCTATACCAAGTTGCAATCCCACCAACAGTGCACGATGGCTCCCTTTTATCCACGTCTTTGCCAACACTTGTCATTTGTTGATTTATTGATAATACACCATTCTGACAGGTGTGAGATGATATCTCATTGTGGTTTTAATTTGAATTTCTCTAATGATTAGTGGTAGTGAGCATCTTTGCACATGTCTATTGGCCATCTGTATGTCCTCTTTGGAAAAATGCCTATTTCGTTTATTTCTGCTCTGATCTTTACTATTTCCTTCCTTCTACACACTTTGAACTATGTTTGATGTTCTTTTTCTAGTTCCTTTCAGTGTAAGTTTAAATTGTTTATTTGAGATTTTTCTTGTTTCCTTCAGGTAGGCCTGTATTGCTATGAATTTCCCTCAGGACTGCTTTTGCTGTGTCCCATAGATTTTCGAGTTGTGCTTTCATTTTCATTTGTCTCAATGTATCTTTTGACTTCTTCCTTGATCTTATTATTAACTCATTCACTGTGTAGTATCATGTTATTTAGCTTCCGTGTGTTTTTGTGTTTTACAGTTTTTTCTTTGATTTCTAGTTTCATGCCATTGTGGTTGGATAAGACTCTGACATGATTTCAGTCTCCTTAAATTGATTGTGATTTGTTTTGTGGCCTAACATGTGGTCTATAGTGGAAAATATTCCATGTGCACTTGAGAATGTATATTCTGCTGCTTTGGGGTAAAATGCCCTAAAAATATCAATTAAATTCATCTAGTGTGTCATTTAAGGCTGCATTTCCTTGTAGATTTTCTGTCTGGAAGATCCGTCCATTGGTGTCAATGGGGTGTACTATGACTGTATTATTGTCGATCTCTCCTTTTATATCAGTCAATATTTACTTTATATATTTAGGTGTCCTATGTTGGGTGTATATATGTTTACTAGGGTTATGTCCTCTCGTTGGATTGAGCCTTTGATCATTATGTAAGGTCCTTCTTTGTCTCTCATTATAACCTTTGTTTTAAAGTCTAGTTTGTCTGATATAAGTATTGCTACCCCAGCTTTTTTTTTTCCATTTGCATGAAATTTCATCTTTTTACTTTTAGTCTCTGTGTGTCATTTGATCTAAAGTGAGTCTCTTGAAGTCTGCAAATGTATGAGTCTTGTTTTCTTATTCATTCAGCTACCCTATGTTTTTTGATTGGAGAACTTAATTCATTTACATTTAAAGTGATTATTGATAGGTACATACTTATTTTTATTTTATTACTCATATTTATGTCCCCCTCTCCTTCTTCTCCTTAAAGAAATTTCTTTAACATTTCTTGTAATGCAGGCTTGGTGGTGATGAATTCCTTTAGCTTTTTCCTGTCTGGGAAGCTGTTCATCTCACCTTCAATTTTAATTAATTTCCTTGCTGGGCAGAGTAGTCTTGTTTGTAGGTCCTTGCTTTTCATCACTTTGAATATTTCCTGCCAATCTCTTCTGGTCTGTAAAATTTCTGTTGAGAAGTCTTATGGGAACTCTCTTGTAGGTAAACAGCTGCCTTTCTCTTGCTGTTTTTAGGATTATTTCTTTGTCTTTAACCTTTGCCATTTTAATTATGATGTGTCTTGGTGTGAGCCTCTTTGGGTTCATCTTGTTTGGGACTCTGAACTTCCTGCACTTGGATTTCTATTTCCTTCATTATATTAGGGACAATTTTAGTCATTATTTCTTCAACTGGTTTCTCAATCCCGTGCTCTTTTTCTTTTCTCCTTTTGGTATCCTTGTGATGTGAATGTTGTTACATTTGATGTTGTCCCAGAGATCCCTTAAACTTTCCTAACTTTTTAAATTCTTTTTTCTTCTTGCTGTTCCGATTGGGTGTTTTCTGCTACCTTGTCTTTCAAATCACTAATTCGATCCTCTGCGTCATCTGGTCTACTGTTGATTCCTTCTAGTGTATTCTTCTTTTCTGGTTGGTTCTTTTTTATGGTTTCTATGTTTTTTTTTTTATGCTTACTGACTTTTTGTTAAAATTCTGAGATTATTTATTCTTTCCCTAAATTGATTAAGCATCCTTTAATATGTGTTTTTAACTCTATATCTGGTAGGTTGCTTGCCTCTCTTTCATTTAGTTCTTTTTATGGAGTTTTTTCTTGTTCTTTTATTTGGGACACATTTCTTTGTTTTACCATTTTGGCTACATCTCTGTGTTTGTTTCTATGCATTAAGTAGATTTGCTATGTCTCTCAGCCTTGGCTAGGTGGTCTTCCATAGTAGGTGCCATGTGTGGCCCAGTGGTGCAGTCTCCCTGATCATCTGCATGGCATGCTCCAGGAGTGTCCCTTGTGTGGGTTGTGTGTGCCCTCCTGTTGTAAGCCTTGATTGCTGTTGGCCCATCAGTGTGTGGGATTGACTCTCAGACTGACTGGCTAGGAGAACTGGCTACGTCCACAGGGTGTGAGCTGCTTGCTATGTGTGGGGGATGGCCACACAGAGTGAAATTTACTTCAGCAGGTTTGTGTGCCTGTTGAGACCATTCTTTGTGTGTGCCATTTGTGGGGCTTATCAGGTGGTGCTCTGTTGTGGTCCTATGCCAGCCTCCATGTATTTTTTCTGAGGCCCTTTGAGAGAGGCTCCCATGCAGGCCAAGATCAGCCTGTGCCCGTGACTAGCCCAGGACTACCTAGTAGGAGTTACAGAGCAATCTGTGGTTAGTAGCTGCCTGTGCTCAACCTGGAGGCACGTTGGAGAGGCCACATGGTGAACCAAGTCTGGCTGCCACCAGTACCAGGCCCTGAGGCATCTTAGCAAAAGATCCAGGGCACCCCAAGGCCTAAGGCTGCCTGCTGGCTGTCTGTAAGACTCAGAAGCTGAAAAAGCCTTGAGTGGTATGAAAGTTGGGTGAGACGGAGTCCCAGGCAGTCATCAGGGTGGGGCAAGAGGTGTTCACTAGGTCACTGCAGATTCTGGTTTGGTTCCAGTGCTGAGCCTGTCAAGACTCACAGAAGTCTCAGATCACATGGAGGCCAGCCACCACCCACTTTAGTTCCACAGACCTCTGAGATTTGAACAGGAAATAGCACAGCTTGTTGCCGACCCCCAAAAGTGTCTCCTGAGGTGCACAAGCCGAGGCCTGTTAATTGCTGCTGTAGGAGCCTCTTTCCAAGAATATGGAGTAGGGCCATTTGTCAAGGCACAAATATGACTGCGGCAATTTGCTTCTTGGATAGGGTGGAGTCTCAGAAAGTCATGGGGTGGAGCAAGTGAAGCTCACCAGGCCAATGCAGATTCAGATTTGGCTGTGTCGGGGGAGATCACAACAAAGGCAAGATGGCATCCGCCTGTAGGTTGCACAGGAGGTGAGCTCAATATAGGCATAGTAATGGCTGTCCCTCTAGCCCTTGCCCTGAAGCCATACAACTCAGTCCTCCTTGTCTGTCTCTGTCACCTCCTGAGAAGCTGTCCCTCTGCCAGAGCCCCGAGTGAGTGCCTGCAAGCAAGTGAATCTGTGCGTGGGTGCTTGGCGGGAACTTCTGGGTTTCCAGCAGCCTTCCACCTCAAAGAGTCGCCACAAAATCTGACTGTAAAAGTCAGAATCCCCACTGATTTTTATAGTCAGATTTTGTGGCGACTCTTTTTCCTGGCATTAGAACCCTGGGCTTGGGAGCCCTGGTGTGGGGCTGGGACTCCTTACTCCTCCAGGGGAACCTCTGTAGCTGAGATATTCCTCACAGTGCTCAACTGCCACTTGTGGGGTTGGGGCCAGCCTATTTCATGTCTCTGCCTCTCCTACCATTCTTGATGTGGCCTGTTTATATCCTTAGTTATAGGAATAGGAGTTATGTTCAGCTGGACTTCAGGTTGATTGTTCTATAATTTAGTTGTAATTCCCATGTGGTTATGGGAGGAGGAAAGCACAGCATTTTCTTACTCTGCCATCTTGACTAGAACTCTTAAGTAACTCTTTAAAAATTCAGGCAGCGAAGTAGAGAGTGGTGCTGGTAGCATAACATAGTCATTACAAGTAAAAAGATTGAGTGGCGGCGGGGACCCAAAGCCTTCAGCAAGAAATTTAAATTCTCTGACCTTCAACTCCATATCTGGAAAATAGAGATAATATCTTCCTTACAGGGTTGTTGTAAGGATTTAACATGGCTGGGACCTAACGTGCAATACATGCAACTATTATTGTTATTAGCATTTTCTCTAGAGGATTCCAGTTAAAATATCATTGGTACATTGGCATGGATCAGTTCACTCTATTAATGCTTTAGTTGTTAAACATGAAGTCGGCGTGTAGTAGATTAGACACTGTGACATATGTCAGCAAAGTACCTGAGTGATGGCTCCAGGAGAGTGTGTTTTTTACACTGAAAGTTCTGAGGGTGTGTTTGTTTAAGTATTTGTTTAAATCTTTGATCAAATCAACAGCATTTTACAGAAATAAATATGAAAATGATAACTTATAGACATCAAATCAAAGTAAAAACTCTAAAACATTCTTTCTAAACCCAAGAAAATGTGAACATAATTATACAGAACACTAGCATCAAAAAAGAAAAATTTTGAATGAGATTGTTGAGTTTTGTCTTTTATTATGGAATTAATCAGTTTTTAAGCATAGTAGTCTTAAAAAACAAAACGACATGTCCATTTGTAATACCATGATCAGATTAAAAACTCTAAGGATTATTTAAAGCTATTTTAAGTTCAAAGTCAAATGACAAATATTCAAAGATTTTTAAAAAATTGTATTTGAGGTTAAAAGTGGATCATGGTGGAATATGCAAAGGAATTGAAATATATTTCTAAATAACTTATGGTCTAATTCAAGACATAGTACATATATCTAAGATAAGATTCACAGCTAATATAGTGGTATTTGTAAATAATATACAAACTTATGTACACTGAAAAACCTGGAAGTAAATGAATTACCAGTGTTTGATTTAGTTACAAAGAAACATTTTTAGAATGTTGGGAGTATTAACAATAGTTTTAAAAAGAGATGAAGGACCTAGAAACATTAAGGGTGCATCCTACGGTCTCATCTAAGTCTTGGTATCCAAGCTCACATGTTTGTTAGCAGAATTTAGTTCCTTGCAGCTGAGACCCTTGCTTTCTGTAAATCTGGAGCTATTGTCAGTTCCTAGAGGCCACCCACCATTTCTTGCCATATGGCCCTCTCCACAACATGGCAGTTGCTCCTTCAAGGCCAGTGGGAGTGATTTCACATATGTTTTCTCTGATTTCTTTGTGTCTTTGACCTTTAAGACTTTTCGAAGAGCTCCGCTGATTAGGTCCTCTGCACCCAGAATAATCTCCCTTTTGAGTTACTAAAAGTCAGCTAAATCAGGGACCTTAATTACCTAACCACATCTGCAAAATCCCTTTTGTCATATGATGTAACAAAATCACAGGAGTGACATTCCATCGTATTCACAGGTTCTGTCTGCACACACTCAATGGGAAGGGGTTCCTCAAGGTGTCTACAGCAGGAGGCTGGGCTTTTGGGGTCATCTTAGAATTCTGCCTTCTGAGGGGCCCATGCACTTGGCTGTGGGATTTGTCCCATGATGCTACCTATATTTAAGTAGATCAGGGCCTGGAAACCTTCAAACGTCCTTGAAACAGTGGTGGTTCTCTAGCGAGGCCATGACTTTGTTGGAAAGAAGGGCGTTCCAGAGATCAGAACAGGCATCAGCCAGTTCCCCGCTTGTAAATCACACCTGCTCAGCCGGCTTTTAACTAAATTGCCAAAAACATTGTGGAAATACAGCCCACACCTCCAGGCCAGCTCAGCTTGTCTCTTGCTTGATTATGAAATCAAATACAATAATCTTAGCTAATGAAATGGAAATATCTTCCATCTAATTTCATGTTATTATTCAGAGAAACTCATTATTTCTAGTTGGCTTGGTTCCCCACGCCCTCCCCACCCTTGGTTAGAAATAGATGTTCATTAAAAAACCTTTATGGACTCACCTACTACAGACAATTCATTTATCTGCCAAAAAATTCCTTGTCACTATGAAGCATTTCAGGCTCATCTTTAGGTGGGATATTTTGAGATACAAATAACAACTCTCAAAATAATTTAGTAATAAAATGGAGTATTTGTTCACAAATGTTGAAATATCATCTAATATGACTAGAAAAGGAATTGAATTGAGGCTTACCCAATTTTCCCTCCAGGAATCAAAGTCTAAAACATGGCAATTTCAGGTTGAAAATATCGGTTAATGGAAATAACACACACTTAGGAGGTCACTGTTGCTGTGACTTCATGCACGTGTGGTGTAGCCAGGCATAGACAGCATGCTCTAACTACACCATCAGCAGTGTTCAAATGAAGAGATGCCCCTGTGTTCTCTGAATTCCTTTCCGCTTTCCTTATGAATTGTGGCTGCTCAAATTCTGCTTCATATGCAGTCTTAAATTCTATACGTCTAGAGTAAATGAAACAACTCTGAAGTTTAAGAGATAGACAGGAAAATATGGCCTTTTGGAACATTAAAAATTATTCTATAAAAGGAAAAGAATACATCACAATAACATTTTGGTTCCTTTTTTTCTTAGGTTCATGAGTCTGTGCCAATTTTTTTTTAGAGGGATGGATAACAGTGTGGTTAAGTATGATAAATACTGCCTTCTCTCTTTTTCTCCCTCTCAAAGGATAAGTCTTATAATAAGATTTGTAAGAGATACCCAGCTAAATTTTATTCAGTTCCAACTCTTGGTTCTTTTGAACTTATAATAATAAACACTTAAGGTAGCAATCACAGACATTTACATAGTACTTATTATGCATCAGGTACCAGTACTCTTTATATGCTGACTCTCTTAATTCTCAGAAAGTCCTTCTTGGTACTATCATTATCCCCATTCAGAGATAGAGAAGACAGTTTAAATAAAGTCCCAGAGATCAGTTAGTAATTGGTAGAGGCAGAACTTGAGCCCAGAGAGGATGGCTCCAAAGCTACACTTATAATCACTGTGCTACACTATGATATATCTTCTGTGTGAAGTGACAGGTAACACATGATGCTGACCCTCCAGACACTTTCATCCCAGCAGGTAGAGACCCAGACCATGTAAGAGATGCTGGAATAGGAGCATATTCATGTTAAGGTTGGACTTTCCAGAGGGCTGGGAGGGATGGTGGCCCTTTGGAGGTGTATCACAGGAAATGGGGGAACTATTGCTGAGACTTAGGGAAGAAATAGGTTATCAAAATGGAAATAAAAACATGTTTAAGCTTTGTACATTGAGGATAAGATAGGTATAATCTTCCAAGTGACGTTGGGAATAATGCAGTCTTGTCTATCTCAAATTATAATCGTACCTGTGGATTCCATTTTTAATTCTAATGACTTATTCAAAACAGGAAGTCTCATCATTAGAACAATACATGTGTCTTACTGTATCAGACTCAAACTGCTTTTTTTTTTTTAACAATTAGTGGGCAATGTTTCAAGCCACAGAAACTGAAAAAAAAAATTCATTTCTTGATTCTACACCTACAGTTTGGTAACTGTAGTAGGCAAAGTAATGGCCTCTCTTGGACGTTCATATCCTAATCCCTGGAATCTTGAATATGTCACCGTACAAGGCAAAGGGGACTCTGCAGATATGATTGGATTAAGGCTCTTGAGATGGGGAGATTGTCTCAGATGATTCAGATGGGCTCACTGTAATCGCAAGAGTCTTTATAAAGGAAAGGTGGTTGTAGGAGAGATGTTGATGGAGGCAGAGATGAGAGGGCCATGCCTAATGCAGCCAACCTTTAGAAGATGGAAAAAAAAAGAAACAGTCTCCCCTAGAGTCTTCATGGAAATTGTTGCCCTGCTGACACCTTGATGTTAGCCCAGTGAAACTAATTTTAGACTTCTGATAGCCAAAACTGTAAGATAATAAATTTGTATTGCTTTAAAATACTAAATTTGCGATAATTTGTTACAGCAGCAATAGCAAACTAATGCAGCATTCATACTTCTTCTGCCTCTGTTCCTGGGCTGTGAAAAACGTGTAATTGTCTACAGACTCAAGAGTTTTTACGTGAACCTATTAAAAATAAGAAAAAAAAGAGAAGAAAAATTCTTTATATTATACATTTAAACCGATTTTCTTTTACAGACATGTCTTCATTACTATTTCACTTTAGTTGTTCTATTATAGATTTACAGTCAATTTAATCTGGGTTGTTTGCAATAAATGGAGGAGGAATCCCATAAACACCTATGCATGAGCTCAATCTGTGGATGTTCCAGAATCTGTGTATGAGCAAATGTAGACAAAGCTGCATTGGATTCATTTCTATGTCATATTTTCTCTTTCACCCTTTTTCTTGCTTAACTGTATGTTATTATGGGTTTAGATTGTCAATGGCATAGACCCCATGTTTAGTGGACATTTATTACCATTTTTTATAACTATTGGTTTTTTAACCTCACACGATAGTTTTCTTTAGATTTGGCTTAATCTTTATTAATTGGAAGCATACTTTATCTTATCTAAGTTACACACCTATTGATGTTCTAAACCTCCCTCCACTCCCATTCCACAAAAATCCTAATTTTGTGAGAAGACACTTTATATCACTGTTTTACACTCTACAATTTATGATTTGAATTACTTGGAGTTTTAAAATTAAAATTAAAATTTCTTTCTTCGAGTCCTTTTTAATTAAAAATCAGTTCTGAAATTTAGATTTGACCATAAAAGGACCTGATTCAAGGTATGTGCACAATCTTAAATCTGCTCATCTTGCTGTCATGTGTGGCCATTTTATCTGTCAGTAAAGGCCTGTGATGTGTGTAGATAATTAGAGCTCTGATACTCTACTTTTTAATTATTTCTTTCACCCACTCACCTTTGGTTGATTTTGTTTGGTGAATTTGTCCTAATATCTGAACTTTAAATAGTTGCTATTAAACCTCTAAAATCAATCAGCCTCTGGCTGTGCTGTCATTAAAAGTTGACTGCCTTCCCATTAATCCATTAATTGTGAAGATTAATTGGAAAAGCTATTCGAACTAAGGTTTTTACTTAGAGCACATAGCCAGCGTTTGCCTCCAAGTGAAAGCTTATCCCATTAATACCAGAGTATTCACAATTATATATATAATTCACCCATGTCTTATTTAGGAGAAAATGAGTAGAAACTTATAGGCTGTTGCCAAAATGAATTATTTGACAACTAGAAAGCCATCCCTGCCTTTAGCTCAGCATTAGAAAAACATACTGATAAATATTTACTTGTTTTAAGCTGCAGCAACATGTTATTTTTTAGATTTAAGCCACTGATTAACAAAGTTAGAAACTTATGTTTGTCTTATTTACCATATCTAAAGTTAGTACTCTCAAATGAATATTAATTTTCATGTCAAACTCAAATTAATACTCAAAGAAGTAAAAAAAATTTAGCCGTAGTCACCTGCTCTTACAAAAAAATTATACTTTATTCAAGCCCAGCTGTAACATCACTAGTCTTTAAAATTTATTCTTTTTCTTTTTTTCTCACCAGAAGGTCACTGTGCAGCAGCTGCCTCCACGCACTGTCAGTTAACGTGGCTACACGGGGAGAGAATGGAGGGGTGTGACACCATAACCATTTTTTTAATCTTTAAAAAGCCTCAGGAAACAGTATGAAAAGCATAAAGACATTTGTGCAAGGAGCAAAACTCGCCTTTAGATAGAATTAACTTGTAATTCTATTTTAGTGATTTCCAAACTAGCATAGTCTTAGCTAAACTAAACTACACCCCAGACAAAGTCAGAATGACCTGGAATAGGGGACAGTCATGGGCAAATTTTAAACTTTCTCCATGCTATTCTACTGTGTAGCTAGGATGTACTGAAGGTACACATTCCACAGAAGTGACAACCTGGAGCTGATCCATATATTTTTGTATCAGGAGGATGATGCTATTTTCCAAACATACTTAGGTCTTCTGTAGGTATTTTGGATGGATTTTGTGGCTTTTCTTTGATGTGCTGAGTGAGTACCTGGGGCGGCTACAACTGTGAGGATGAGCCTACCGAGCTGGAAAGAGTTTATTAGCATAGAAATAAATGAAGACTACCCAAATGAGAGCAAGCAAAAGCTACATATTCAGAGTTCACTATAGCAAGGGAGTCAGCCACCAATTGTCTTTGGCACAGAGACTCAAAGGCGGCTGGGGCAAGGGAAAGCTTTATAGTGAATAAAAAGGGAAGGCTTAGGGTATGCCCTGATTAGAGGCTGTTGACAGAGGAAAGCTGTAGGCAGGCTCACTAGAAACAGAGCATCCTATGTGACTGATTTGTAGGTGTGCAAATTCGGCTTTCTCTGCCTTTGAAATTGCAGCTCAATGCATAGTTGAAAACAGGGACACAAATTAGGGAAGCTCTAAATTATTAACCAAGTCCTGGCTCAAATCCAATTGCTACAGGGGTGATTGTCTGGCTTCCTGGGTTGGCTACTAGATAGTAGGTTGGCTTCTTGGGCTGGTTGCAGCAGGTTATGGGCTGGAGTTCTATTTTTGTACATAGTCTGGCAACTGTCCGTTTGTATAGTCAGTCTCTCATTGGGTAGAAGTCAGATGTGCATCAGAGACTGGATCTTGTGACATGCCAGGGCAGGGAGATGGGACTCTTGGAATCCTGAAACTAGATCTGACTAATAGAAATAATAGAATAATAGAAAAAATGGGTCTGTGCTTAGAGAACAATACCATCGCCTAACTTTTGGATGAAATCTTGCCTTGTACACAATATTTTTGATATTTGTTAGCATAGCTCCACACTTTCTTAAATTAGTTGATGATTTCCAATTTCAACTAGTTGACAATTTCAATAATATAGATTGGAATAAAACATTTTGTTTAAGGAAATAGATTTATTGAAGGGAAAGGCATTCTTTAATCTTGAATCTGCCAATGGAATATTTAGATTAGGTCTAAATAAACTTTATTTATTAGTTTTCTGAATAGACTGAGATTCTAACTTTTCCAAAGTTCCCTGTCAGTTGTTCCACCCCTGCCTCTACTATATGGAATTTTTAAAGTTTCTGAGCATGGTTGATATCTAGTCTACTCTGTCCCACCCTATCTCATCCTGTCCCATCCTACCCTCTCCTTCACTAATGAATATTCCTATAGGAAACGTGATTCATTAGCAGGCATGCAACCGATTTGGCAGGGCTTGCAAATAACAGAGAAGGTTGTTTTTACTCATTGGCAACAAGCTGAATGCTACTAGTAATCAGCCCTTTTCTTTTTTTTTTTTGTCGAGTATATTTTAGATAAGCAGTACTTGCTTTAACAATGTCCTGCCTCAGCATAGGAGCTCTGTATCCTTCGGTAAGTTATTTAACCATCGCGTCCCTTCCTCTTTGATTGTCCAATGGAGTTAATGGTATCAAGTAGTATAGAGTATTTATCAGGATCAAATGAGTTAATACATGTAAAGCACTGAGAACATAAGCAGCCAATAATATATATACCTATTATCTTAGTACAGGTAGTATTACACAGAGATTAAGAAAATTGAATTACTTTTATTAAAAACCGAACAGCTTTTACTTACTTGAGGAGTATGCATTAAAGCCCTTTATAAAATTAAATTAAATTACTTTTGATTGAGCTATATTAAAATACTTTCAATATAGCTTGCATCTTTATTTGTAAAAGGCTA
>NW_011888810.1:6263271-6268446 GCF_000151845.1 Pteropus vampyrus | reverse complement strand
TATATTATAGTACATATCTGTATATATGCATCATATATATAATTGTAATACATATACAAATATTGTACATATACAAATATATGTATATAATATAGTGTATACTATTATATAGGTAATATATGTACATATATATGTCCCTGGTGAAGAGACCTGGATGGTATAATAATCTGATTATAGTACATAAGTAAAAAACAATACAATTATGTTTTGAACTGAAATAGTATGTTATTTCAGATTTGAAAGCTCCTTACTTAAATGCCTATATATTTATGCTTCTGGATGATGATTGTATGCACTCTGAAAATCTGTAAATTAGAGCTAATAACCATCGAAATTTGAGAGGAAGCTGAGAGTTTAGGCTGAGAGATTAGTTCAGAAGACTAGCTTACTGGGTTGCTTTTTCTGGAGACTAGAACAGAGTTTCTCAACCGCTACACTATTGATGTTTGGGACTGGATAATTCTCTGTCACAGAAGGCTGCCTTGTGTACTGTAGAATGTTTAGCAGCATCCCTGGCCTCCCCCAACTAGATTCCAGTAGCACCCCTAAGTCGTGATGGCCAGAGTGTTTCCAGGTATTTTTCAATGTCCTTGGGGGGCAAAATCACCCCCAGTTGTGGTTCTCGGCTTTGTAAGACCAGACCTACATTATTTTGTGTGCAGCCAGGGAAAACTGGTTTTCTGGAATTAAATTCACAGGAGATGATAATTCAGAATTTCATTTCATTGTCCAGAGGGAAATATTCCTTTTACTCATGCTAGACTCATTATTGCTGTCTGAGATCCCCCTCCCTGGTATCAAGACTATTGAAGATCAAATTGGTAATAAACAAATAGCTTGGCAGAGCTGGAAATGGAATACAGAACTTCTTGAGAGGTATTTTATTCATGCCATGGTGTCTGATGAAATTCCTATACTCTAAAACTAACGAAATAATCATTATGGTCATGGTGTTCTTACATACTGGATTCTACACCCCAACACACTCTGTAAATATCATGGTCCCACCACAGTGAGATTAACAATTTAAACAAATTCTGTGTCTCAATTACCTGATATGTAAAATAAAAATAATATTAGTACTTCAGAGAGAAGTGGTAAAGATACTATGTGGAGAATGGTTGTAAGCTCATAGTCCAGGGTGCTCACTAAACATGGGCTAGTTATTATTTAACTTTTACATAAGAATAATTTTAGAATATTTTATCGCTTATAGTAAAGAGTAATAATGCCACGTAACACCATTCAGGCCAACAACCAGAAGTTTCCCAAACACCAGGAGCCCCTCGTCTGCCTCCCCATTCATTTCCCATGTCACATGTCCCTCTTCCCACAAATGGAATAAGTGCCCCTTCTCTTATTTTAATCCCATTCTTTTTAAGCTAAAAATAGAACAGTATTGATTATCAATTTATAGTGGCAAAAACAAATGAGCAGTAAATGTATGCCCTCTAGAGAGACTTTACTAGAGGCATTTTGCATCCAAAAAATTGATTAGAATCTGCATAATTGATTGTGAATTTCAGTTAAATACTCTTTTTTGTCACATTCTGAATACTGATAACAATTCAAAAATGACTGTTCTTCTGGTAAACACATACACATAACACACATACACACAGATAAAGCACTCTGTAGTACATGCAAACACACAGTTTCCACAGTGTTCTAAATTTAGCATTGGTTGTTGCTTGTGATAGGGCATAATCAGAATTTTCTTCAATACTCCATGGATTGTCTTTTAATGTCTACACTCCTTAATGCCTGAATTACAACTAGACTAACAGTGTCAGTACTTAAGCCTATCAATAGACATACAGGAACTGTGGGCCAGTTATCAAGTCCGTCTTAAGAGTTAGCTAAAGAATTTAAGGTACGAAATAAGAAAAAGTGGACTTTAAATGAAAATGAGATGATCTTAAAAAAATAAAATGTTATCTTAGGCAAATTCTGGCAAAAAGCATTCAAACATTAAGCTGGTAAATTTTTACTTATCATTTATATTTTAGGCATTTAGCTTGAAAGAAAACATTTCAAATAGCAGGACTACAGAAAAATATTGTAGTTTGAATATTTAAGCAGTAAAACTGCTAGTGACTAAAAGACTATGTTCAAGCAGAATAAGCTTCTGAAATTTCAGAATGATCTAGATAATTCCAAGATTAATTTAATTTAAATTAAATTGCTTATTGTTAATTTAAAAATTGAGAAAATAACCCTTCGTGATTTTTAATTACCAATATGTGTTAATCCTAAATATGAGAGAAATATTTTTCTGCTTATAACCCAAATAAACAATTTAATAATTGTATACAATAAAGGATAAATACTTTAGAGATTGCATAGAATGAAGAATTAACTAAAATAAGCATGTATGGACATCATGGTTAACATGCGGCATATTTTATATTTCCCCCTCTCTTTGTGCCTTATTTTTATCTTATATGTAATACACATAAAGGGATAGATAATAGGTATATACTTTCATTTATATTCTTATATACATATATGTATATATACACATATACACACATATTGCCTTCCTCCAGAAATAATCAACCATCCTGAATTTTATTGGTTTTCTTTCTTTTTTTTTAGTAGTTTTTTAAAAAAATCATACATGTTCCCAGAGAACATATTACTTAGCTTTGCTTGTCTTTAAGGTTCTCAAAACTATGAAACATATGATTTTCTATAACTTGATTTTTTCATTAAAAATTTTGTTTTTAAGATCCAACCTGTATGTATGTGTGTGTCTCTGTGTGTGTGGGTGTAGTTCATTTTTACTGTTGAGGGTTCTTTCATTTTGAAAAGTACTGCAATTTAGTGATCTGTTCTTTGGTCTTTGAATGTTTGAATGGTTAACGATTTTTTGTTATTATGAGCAATGTTGCTAGAAATTGCACATGTCTCCTGGGGAACAGATGCAAGACTTTCTCTAGGTCTGCTTTCTGACTGTTTTCTTTTCATGGAACACAGAAAATACTAGTATTTGTATCACATTTTTGGGTAAGAAGTCAGAGTGCCTTGAGACCAGTGGTTCATGATAGAGACATTTTCTCCAGGATTTAATACAGTTAAATTTATAAATCTTTTATTATATAAGTTTATTTATAAATTAGGTATAGTGATTTGGTACTTTTGTTTTTTATCAGCAGATTTGGTGGAATATGGAGTACGGAAAGTTCAAATATACAAATTGTTTTTTAAAAGTGGTTGCTCAAATTTACACTCCACTAGTTGTGTGTTAGAGCTTCTCTTGGCCCACATTCTCTGCATGATCTGGTGTTGTCAGACATCTTAAATCTTGATAATCTACTTTTTTTTAGATACTATTTGTAAAATAGTATCTAATCGTAGACTTGATTTACACTTCTTTTTACTGATGAGTGTGAGCTTCAATTTATATTGGTTCTGTTCTGTGAACTCTTTGGTCTTGGTTTGTGCCATTTTTCCTAATGTGTTTTCTAATTGATTTAAAGGTACTTTTTGTTTTTCTTTATTTTATTTTATTTTATTTTTTTCTTAATATGGAATGCAACTTGTATACTGTTTCACAAGTATTTACTACATGTTGATATGTTTCTCTTCACTTAACTTTAGGCCACCATAAGTTCTTAATTTAATACAGTTAAATTTATAAATCTTTTCTTATATAAGTTTATCACTATAAATTAGGTATAGTGATTTGGTACTTTTGTTTTTTGTTAAATAACTTTTCTACCTCAAGATAAATCATTTTTCTATGAAGTTTACCTTCTCCTTTTTCATATTCTCTTGTCTTTAAGTACTTTTTCTTTTCTTACTGAACTTAATAGACCTATAGGAGAATACTGCATATAAGCAGTGGGCATATTGTTAGAGATCCTAGTTTTTCTTATTTTTGTTTTGTTCGTTCTGTCTGTGGAAGCCAAGAAAGCTATCAGCACTGTACTAATTTGAATGTGGATTTTTTTTTCCCCTTTGGCAGATGATTGTGATGAGCCTCTGGTGTCTGCTTTGTCTCAGGCATCATTTAGCAGTTCATCCGAGTTCTCTAGCAGCCACGGTCCTGGATTTGCAAGGCTAAATCGAAGAGAAGGTAAGTCTTCTTTTTTCCCTCCAGTTAGTTCAGAATGAATCTCATTAATTTTCCATTCTCTAATAAAATCATTATAAGTGATATATTGTAAAAGGAAGTAACTATCTAAATAAGCAAATGGCGGAAACTCGTGGGATGTACATGACGTACGGATTGGGTCTGGAACGGCAGAGAGTTGCATTCCATTTTAAAATTCTGTATTATCAGTTCAGCACCTAAAGAGTTGAATTCCTTCAAGCTTTATAATGTATCCTATAAAACAAACTTTTCTACAACAATACAGATGATCCCTGACTTACAATTGTTCGACTTATGATTTTTGACTTTATGATGGTGCAAAAGTGATAGGCGTTAATTTTTCCCCAGGCTAGAGATATGTTATATGATACTGTCTAGTGATGCTGGGCAGTGGCAGTAAACCAAAGCTCCCAGTCAGGCCATGATCACAAGGTTAGACAACCAATACTCTGCTGTGTATTGTGTTGCCAGCGGTTTCAGGATATTGTGTTCTGAGCATGTTTAAGGTAGGCTAGGCTAGGCCATGATGTTCAGTAAATTAAGTGTATTAAATGCATTTTTGACTTATGATATTTTCAACTTGTGATGGGTTTTGCAGAAGGTAACCCCATTGTAAGTCAAGGAACATCTGTATACAAACATTATGTATACAGTAGCCATGAAAATTTAATTAGCTCTCTGTTTCGAGATAAGGAAGTTTGCAAGAAGTAATTTTAAAAGTTGCTAGTTATTTAAAAATAATAAGCTCCCGATGTGTTTAATTCACAGTGTGGATGACACGATTTACTCTCCTGTTGAGGAATGGGAACTCAATCAGCTTTCATGCTCCTTTAGGAATTCATATTGTTGACTCTTTGGTTGTGTTTGATTGCTTGAATACGTTTAAGGGAAAGTGCAGATAATTAAATGGCAACTTGCTGTAGATATAAGAGAAAATTTCAAAACTTTTTGTACTTAGAGACAGAATGTCATCATGGTTCATATTACTTTCATAATACGCTAAGGCAAAAACCATCTGTGCATATACTCTATGGGAAGAGGCTTGGCAGTACTAAAACGGAAAACATTTTTAACAA
>NW_011888810.1:6245690-6262801 GCF_000151845.1 Pteropus vampyrus | reverse complement strand
TTTTTTTTTTATTGTGTATAATTGACATAACTTATGTATGTTTCTGGGTGTGAGAATATCAATAGAGAGTAATCACTGAGATCTTTGCATCAAATGGGGAGTTTGGGGGCCTAGAATATGTTTGTGTCCATGATGCTCGTCTGTTACTTTTATTTGTCTTGTGATGAGAGTTATTGGTCACTCTGAACTATCTCTCCCTATTTTCCATTCTGACTACCTTACTGACCACAGGCAAGTGGGCTCTCCAAGCCCTCTGAGGGCCAGTACAGAGCCCATGGTCCTCCCAGTGGGGATGCTGCCATCACAACACTGACCTCAGCATGGAGTGCATCTTGTGCTCCTTTTTAAAATAAAGCAGAGTTTAACATTTACCACCACTCCATTTGGATAATAAAAACTTTCATAGGGTTTGGCCCTTGGAAAGAGATATAAAATTTAATTTAACTATTTACCTTTATTTCATTTGTTGAGTTTCAATAAATCACAAAAAATGTATATGTTATTAATTGGATCAAATCATATTTTTCATTAATTTATATACTCATCAGAAACCTTCATCAGTGGGACTCATTTTCATTCTTAATTCATTTCTATGGTGAAAAACAGTATCAAACTTCATGAATCTCATTTGCATGTTAATGAAACAGAAACAAAATAAGATCATTTTAATTATCTTTTGCTAGTTGTCAACCTACTTGATTACATTTTTCTTTTTTCTTTAGTTTTCTTTTTTTCCTACTAATTACATGAAGTGTTCACAGAGTTTGAGTGATTTATAAAAGGCTACATATTATTTCTCGTATGGCAATATTCCTTGTAGTATTTAGATCAGGCTGTGGAAGGACATTCAGCCAAGTCAGCAGGTCATGTATAAATAAACTAAATCAGCAAATAAAAGTCCCAGTGTCTTAGGAGCACAGGTATGGTGACTTCTTTCCTGTAGAATCTGGAAAACTTAGAGCCAAATATTGATAGGCAAGAAATGAGGAATCAAGTTCAATAACCCAATGCTTTCCATCTGTGAAATAAGAACTGTGAAAATATTGAGGCCTTTGAATGGGGAAGGAGATTGGGAAAAGACTTAAAGTTTCTATTCCTACCAGCAGGGAAGAAAAAAAATTAACCTGTTTTGGAGGAGGCATTTTAATTTAATCTTGTCACTAGAGTGCCATTGTGGGTTAAAATGTGTCCTCCCAAGGATACATTCAAATCCTAACCCTGATACCTATGAATGTGACCTTATTAGGACATGGAGTTTGGGCAGATATGATCAAGTTAAGAAAAGGTCATATAGGCTTAGAGTGGGCTCTAAATAAGCCCTTATCAGGAGAATGAGATTTAGAGACACACAGACACAGAAAAGGCAGATAGAAGGAGGCCCTGTGAAGACAGAAGAAATTGGAATGATGTAGTTATAAACCAAGAAAAGTCATGTATTGCCAGCAACTAGCTACCAGAAGATAGGAAGAGGCAAGGAAGGCTTCTTCTCTAAAGCCTACAGGGAGTGTGAGCCTGCTGACACCTTGACTTTGAACTTCTAGCCTCCAAACCTGTAAGAGAAAAAATTCTGTTCTTTTAAGCAGCTCTGGAAAACTGGTACAAGTGCCACTGAGTGAATGGCTTCATTTTCATAGCTCCTTTACACTAGGAAGATGCATCTCAATTTGAACTTGACAGAGAAGTATAATCCAAACTTAACTGTAAACAACACAAACAAAAACTAATCACTTGCTAACACTGGCTATATAATGACATTAAATCGCTCTCTGCCTTTATATAATATTTTTATTGTTGTAGCTTCTGTATAGTTTGAATTATAACAGGCAACTTACATTTTACTTTTGTCATAGAGTTCAAATAGGTTCTCGTGCACTGTTTGATAGTCCAAGTGTATCCTTAAGACAGAATTTAAAGAAGCCATGTATGTAGAACTGTTCCTGAGTTACAGTGAAATCCTGATGAAAGTTTTTATTTTCGTGTACTTGAGAAACCTTGGAATTAGATTATTGCAAACTGACATACTTGTGTCTACAGGTAAAATAATAAAGCAGCAAATAAAATTATCATACACAGCAAGAATAAAATGTTTATAGGTGTGAGTGTAAACGTAGATGTGTATATGTGTTTAATAATATAGCAGAATGCTTCCATAACTGATAAATACAGCCATGCCTCATATTATTGTACTTTGTTTTATTATGTTTCACAAATGTTGTATTTTTTACAAATTGAAGGCAAGACTCTCCACCAGCAAAAAAGATTATGACTCGCTTTATTGCGGTGGTTTGGAACAGAACCCACAATATCTCCAAGCTATACCTTTTTACTCTCTTCTTTTCTGAAAGATCAAAGTATTTCCTGTGTTGCCATAAAGTAGAATATTTGTCTGTATTTTGCTATTATCTGTTTTTTTAAAACCAGAGCTAAGCCCTTCTACTCTAAATGCTTATAAAACAATGCTTTCCCTAGGCCTATAGGATCTGCTGTTAAAATCAAGCATCTACATGTGGAGAATTTAGTGTATTTGGTTAAGTGACAGAGACAGCTCTCATTCTTGGATGGACTTCTAGTAATAATCATAACATTCTAAGCAGAATCATTTGGCAATTCTTAGTGCCCTAACTCATTGTGCTTGTTCGCACACAACTATTATGCTTAAATTAAAATCCCAAAGATAAATTTCCAAGGTGTGCATGATACGTGTCAGTGCTTGAGAGGACAGATGAGGTGAAGGTTTCCTGTTGTTAAATATAGTGCATGAAAGCTTTATAATTATTACATTTAAAAATAATAACGTTAATATATTTAATGACCAATTCTTTATGATGAAAAGAATAAGAGATGAATTTTGTACAGACTGAAAAAACTCAGGCCTAAGGAAAGGGGTGCCTTGTTGGCACGGTGAGTATGAGTCTGAAATATGCCTGAGAGGTCCCCAAGACCAGAGTTGGGCAAGCTTCACTGCCTGAGGTGTAGAGTATTGACTACATTGGGGCTGGCCTTTTCTTGTAGAGTTTATTAGAGAACAAAAGATGCCAGCAGTTTATTTGCTTCTATTTCTACAGCTTCCCCATCATATAGGATCTGATGGGCTGAGTAAGGTCTTGACACCTCAATAATTACTTGAATTGCAAGGATCCCGCACCTCCATGCTGATTCAGGCTGTGGCACAGGACTTCTTATTAGCTGTGCCTGATTTTTCTGTCTTGTGTAGTAATTTATATCTGGGATTAGGAGATGTACAATTCTTAAAATTGAGTTGAGAGCTCTTAAACCTGACTACATCCCTGAATAGTCAGATTCCTGAGAGTCACCCCTGTGATCACAGAACACATACTTTCTCCAACACACTTGAACTTCAGCTAACCTGCTCTACGTCTCTGTTTTGCACTCTCTCCAGAGGATTATAAAATTTTCAGTGAAGAGCAAACACTTCGGCATTAGACATATCTGGGATCAATTCACCATTTCTGGGGTTGAATCATGCCACTTCTTACTTATTTAAGGACAGGAAAAATATTTAACCTCTATGCTTTAGTTCCCTAATACGCTGTTGGAAGAATTAGTACTGAAATGGCATTGGTCTTATTGAAGAAGGTCACAGCACTGTCGTGTGGTCACAAGAATTTCAAAAGCCCAGTCCCAAGAGAATGTTAAACAGTTTGAAACTGTGTCCTGTCAATTAACCCCATTTTAGCAAACCTCAGAGGACCAAATTTATACATCGATTTATACAAAGGTAATCTCAGGGAATTCAGGCTTTCATATAACTCTGGTAAGAAGAGTCAATTTATTCCTGATTAATTACAAAGCAAAGCAGGTCAAAGATTTATAGTTACATTTTATATGTTCATTATTAAGTTGAAGTAAAGACGAAATGTTCTCATAAATCCTTAGTCAAAGTCTGTGAGCTAGGGTGTTCTGATGGTTTTATTTAAAATATTTTTACTTTTTTTTTTTTATTTGGAATTTGTTTTGGAAGTTTAAAAAAAAAAAACTTCCTAGCATTTTGATAAAGGTGTGGAAAATGAAGTTGCATATCAATTTTATGGTCAGTAGTGTGTCACTTGTGCTTGTAGATTATATTTTGTGTACTGGCCTTGAGAGGGTGAAATAAAAATGAGTGAAGATTTGTGTCTTCTTTCTCGATATGCTTGTATCCTATATTCATTAAAGAAGAGAGTTGGCTCTCACTTCTGAGATTAATATAGAATCATTTCTGGTCTATCGATTCATTTGATTTAATAGCAGGGATGATTGTCCATCTGACCCTTTGGTTCTCTCTTTACGTTGGGTGTTGCTCTCCTGTCTGGGTCCCCTTCCTTGAGGCTATGTTCCACTCTCTTCTAATGCCTGTCTCCGGTGTGTTGGCACTTCCTCTGTCTTACCCTTCATCGTCCTTGCCGTCCCTGTAGCATACTTCCTTTCGCTCTGAATCAATCTGATAATGTAATATGAGTGAATGTGCCAACTAGCCAATCCTAAGTATTTTAATAATGATAAAAAATGCTGGTTTTGGAATCATGAAAACTAGATTATAATACGAAACTGTGGGTGGCCTTGGGGAAATGGCGTTTCCTCTCTTTTTTCCCTTTCCTATAAATGTATGTGGTTGTATTTGAGGATTTCTAAATTCTATGACAATGTGCTCTTTTTATTTGTCATATTCTATAGGCAACGTCTTTTCTTTATGACTCACTCGAATAATGGACATTTTGAAAGCATGTGAATGAGTGAAATTGATCCAGAAAGAAAGAAAGAGGAGGACTTTGAGGCAGATTGTCTTCTTAACTTCCCTCAAACTAAGCTCCTGGCTTAGGAAATGTATTCAACTATATAAAATCTAGGAATTCAAATTATAAATATGAGCCTACTAAAATTGATACAATGACTCAAATTTGGTCAATTAAAATATATTCGTAAAATTAAAATTTATCAATAATACCTAACTTAGATTTCTTTGTGTATATCTAATATTTTTCACAATACTGAGTAGGAAAATGTCACATTTGGTACAGTGCGTAAACTGAGTTAAGTAATCAGGTGGTGTCTTAGGTTGGGTTCTTTCAGGAGCAATCATCAGGGACTGATGATTGAGGTGCCAGTGCTTCAGTAGTGGGTAACTCCTAAGAGAAAACATTGAGGGAGTGGAAGAAGCAGGATAAAGAAGGGGAAGAAACCAAACCAGTCCACGTACAACCTGGTTGTCCAGGAAACTCTGGATGATAGCGTTTTACCTAAGACTTTGTCTCACCTCCTGGTCAAGGAACCGAGTCTAATAAGGTGGCTGTCTGTATGATTAATTTAGAAAAGTTAGTGTCTTCGTCAGCTTGGGCTTCTGTAACAAAATACTGTTGTCTGAAACAACAGATGTTTATTTCCTACAGTTCTGGAATCTGGGGAGTGGAGATCAAGGTGTCAGCAGATTTGGCTCCTGGAGAGAGCCTACTCCTTAGCTTCTCCTGCTGTGTGTGTGTGGTTTTTCCTTGGTCTATGCATGTGGAGAAAGAGAGAAAGATCTCTCTCTCTTCTCCTTGTAAAAGCACAAATCCCATTGTGAGGGTTTCACTCTGAAGACCTAATCTGAACTTTATTACCTCCAAAAAGTACCAAATACCATCTCATTGGGGGTGATGGCTTCAGCAGATTAATTTTGGGAAGACACAGACATTCAGCCCATAACAGTTAGCGGCATTTCTACAAACCAACTAGAAAGTGTTAACTGCTTGAAGATATCTGAGAGGAACCAAGATAGTCAGGCTGTCAAGGGCAAAGGTTCTGGAGAGAAAGGAAATACTATACAGTGAGCCTGACATTTTCTGCACCAAATAACAGAGCTTCAAAATGTATAAAGAAAATGGACAGAAATAATAGGAGAAATAGACAATATAAATTGAAACACAGACCATAGCGAGTGGTAGCTTATTGAAGAATTAGCTACAAAAAAGCAGTGGAAACACAGAAGATTTTAACAGCAAAGTTAACAAATTTGACAAGATATATAAATATGTAATTTGTATTTTAATGCGTTACAATATAAAACTCTGCCTCCAGCAATTCCAGAAGACACATTCGTATCCAGTGTACCTAGAATACTTAAATTTATTCTGGGCCATAAACAGTATTTCAACAAATGTCAAAGGATTTGAATCATATAGAGTAAGTGTCCTGGGTACAGTTGAATTAAGCTAGAAAACAATAATTAAAAATATTTAAAAACTCAGAAAGGTGTGGAATTTAATTAATACACTTCTCCAAAAGAAATCTCAATGGAAATTAGACAACATTTTAACTCAACGATAACAAAATACTATAGGTCAAAATTGTGAGCTGCAGCTTAGACCATATTGATAGCCTTAATTATGTGTATTACAAAAGAAGGAAGGCTAAATATTAATGATTCATCCATTGCCTAATTTTTCAGTTTTTCAAGAAATTAGAAAAACAACAGGCGAAACCAAAAATAAGGACCAGGAGAGGGAAAAAAGTACATTAATTAATGAAATTGAAAACACGTAATACATATAATCAATAAGACAAATATACTAAGATAATATTTTAACAAAATTCCTGCTAATAATTGTGAAAATTTAAATGAATTGAAAAAATTATTTGAAAAACACAACCTACCAAATTATACCAAAACTAAAACAGAAAATTTAAATATTCCTATCTGTTAAAGACAGTAAATCCATAATTCACATGAATTTACAGAGAAAACTCCAGGCTAAAATGCCTTCATATGTGAATTCTTCCAAATACCTTAAAGGAAGATATAGCTCTAATCGTTCACTTTCTCTTCCACAGGACAAAAAAAAAAGTCAAACTACTCCCCAACTCATTCCATGAGGCCAGCATAACCTTGATACCAAGCCCTATCAAGGACAAACAAGAAAGGAAAATTAAAAGCCACTCTCCCTCATGAATATAAATGCAAAATACTCTAAACAAAATATTAGCATACGGGTGTGAAGGGACTCAGCTCCAGAATGAGAATGTGCCCTGTTGGCTAGAATGTACGTGTGCTCTGAAAACATGGTGGCTGACAACCAAAGAAGCAGTGAAAGCAGGGGCTTAGAGCTTTCTCTCTGACACTGTGCTTAAGCATTCAGATCATCTTCCCCAGGAAAGGATTGAGCGGAAGTATGATAGCTAGCAGTAGAAAACCATCTTTTTTTTTTTGTATTCACTCATATTAGAGACTATTATAATTAAAAATGTGTTATAATCTATCATGGGGTTCCCCAACTGTGTGACCGGGGTATCGGTTGTGGGTTGTGGTCTGTTAGGAACAGGGGGCCGCACAGCAGGAAGTAAGCAGCAGGCAAGTGAGCAAAGCTTCACCTGTATTTGCAGCCACTCCCCAGGGCTAGCATCACCACCTCAGCTCCACCTCAGATCATCAGGCATTAGATTCTCATAGGAACACTGATCCCTGGTGGCAAAAAGACTGGGGACTGCTAATCTATCAGACACTTGTTGAAAGACCCTTACATCCTCTCAGCCCTACTTCTTTCTCCAGCCAGTGTGGTAAGGACCAGCTTCCCATAGGTATAACAGGGCCTCTTCTTGGGCTTCACCACTTACCTGTGGCTTCCTGCTCCATAACTTCCCTGATGCTGAGGGATGATCTGCCTCAGGGAATCCTCGGGAATCATGAACTCTGATGGTAGGGTATGGGGTATGCCTATCTGTGATGCTAACCTTGACCAATAGGGGAGGAGGACTGATGGATAAAATCTTCCCTCTTTTGTTCTCAGGGTGGAAAGTTCTGGGATACATCTCGTAAGACTGCTCAGAAGTGTTAAACTGCTCTTTTTATTCATACATTGTTCTAATTTTATTTATTTATTTATTTATTTTTGTCTTTCTATGTTCTCTTGTATCTCATGAGCTTCTTTAAGGTGATCATTTTAAATTCTTTGTTAGGCAATTCATAGATCTCCATTTCTTTGGAGCTGTTTACTGAAAGTTTATCAGTGTCAATTTGGTAGTGTCATGTTTGCTTGATTTTTCATGATCTGTGTAGCCTTGCATTGTTGTCTTTTCATTTGAAGGAGCATCATTGGGCAGGTCCCTGGACAGGCAGGATAGGTCTCAGACTGTGTCTGAGAGAGGCTGGAACAGACTCACAGGGCTGCTTCAGGGTCCACAGGGTCTGCAGGCCTGCATCTGGGGCATGGACGAGTGTGCCTCCTGCCAGGGTCCTGCGAGAGCTGGACTCTCCCCACACTGAAACACAGCATGGCTAGAGATGGATCACAAAAGGCTGCTTCAAGATTCATGGTCAGACCAAGATCAGCATGTCTGCCTTCAGGTCTCCTGCCAGGTCCCTGCTCAGCAGGACTGTTCTCAGACTGTGGCAGAGGGGAGCTGGAGCTAGGTCACAGGGCTACTTCAGGGTCTGCAGTTGGATCAAAGTAGGCACAGGTGGGTGTGTCTCCCTCCCTGTGTCCTTGAATGGGCAGGACTGCTCCGGGACTGGAACTGGGCTAGGTTACAGGACCACTTCAATATCCACAGTCAGACCAAGGCTAGAGGGCCCATCTCTGCAGGTAGGAACTGGCTTGTCTCCCAGCAGGACCACTCCCTGAAGGCAGCTGTGAGGGGCTGGAGCCTAGTTATGGGGCCACTTTATAATCTGCAGTTGGACTGAGGTCGGGTGGCCTGCCACGGGGACACAGAGGAATGTGTCTTCTGTGTGGTCCCTGAGTAGGCAGAACTGTTCCCGGACCATAGCTTGGACAGAAATGGGTGGGCCTACCTCCAGGAGCATAGTCAGGGGTGTTTCCTGGTGAGCCCTTGGGAGGGCGGGACTGTTCTCGGTCTAAGGCTAGATCTCAAAGCTCCCACAAGGGCACTTTTGTCCGTGAATGGCTGCCAATTTTTGTTGCTGATGGGAATATGAGCTGGAGACTTCTTATTCTGCCATTTTGCTGACATCACATCTATCTATCTATCTATCTATCTATCTATCTATCTATCTATCTATCTATCTATCTATCTATCTATCTATCATCTATCATCATCATCTATCTACCAGCTCTGTAATTTTAAATCTTTTGCCATAGATTTTCTTATTTGATTTTTAACTGTAACCCTTTTGAAGGCTGCCCTATAGAAGTAATTACGTGAGAAGAAGATGTAGAACAATGACACGATTTTATAAGGACTTTCTTCTCAATAGGACTTTGTGTCAGATATCTCCCTTAGTGGGCATTGTTAGGGCCTTACAGGTCTAATTAAGTAGAAAGCTAGACTAAAATCACATCTAAGTGATTTGAGGATTATTTATTATTTTTCTCTTCTCTTTATAATCCATTTTTTTAAAAAATTGACATTTAATGAATATTAACAGTAGAAAATAAAAGGGACACATAAAATTGACTATGTAATTGGCCATGTAAAATATAACTGATTTATTAGACTATATAAAAATATCTGACTGTACAAAAATGAAAAACAAGGTCAGAGACTCCATGCCAAAACATGAATGTTTATGTGGGTTTTCCCAAAGCCTCATCCTTGACCTTGGCATTGTGCATGCCCTCTCTGACTGAGCCAGTCCACCTCCAAGGCCTCAGGAGGAGGCCTGTGCAAACATCTCCTACATATGTGCTGGAGGAGAAACATGTCTAATAATCTCCTTTCTTGTATTTTCAACTGCCTGCTAAAATTTTCCAGCTGCCTGCAAGATGTCTTCATAAAAAGCTCAACATATCGTAAGTTAAATGTATCACCTCTAAACCAGCTTCTACTTGTAATTTTTTTTTTTTCTGGTTCCTGGTGATTATCTTAATCACCATGGCTTAAATTCACAGAATCACCTTTTATTTCTCCCTTGGTTCCTCCTCCAGAAGATGATAAATTCTGTACATTTATGGCTTGCAGTCTCTCTATCGTATACTTCTTTTTTTTGTTGTTTTTATTACTACCACCCCAACGCAGTTCTTTGATTTCTAAACAATGCTATTTTAATATACCCATACCGGGTATTTGAGGCTTTCCTTAATAAAAGTAATTTTAGTTGTACACCTGAAACTAATATAATATTGTATGTCAAGTATATTTGAGGCTTTCCTTAATAAAAGTAAATTTTAGTTGTACACCTGAAACTAATATAATATTGTATGTCAACTATACTTTAATTTTAAAAAATTAGAGTACAGTCATGACCTTATTTTTTTGCCTGCTTAGACTTTCAATGCCCCCTCCATGACATGTATGGGTGTTTGTGAGTATGCTTCTTAAGTCCAGCTAGTATTCTGCAGTGGTTGAGCAGATAACTTGGTAGTTTCAAAGATAAAAGAATTAACAAATCATAAACTTTTCAGAAATTAAACTATAAGATAATTTAAGAATTGTCTATCATTCACTGACAGAGTATGGTTTCTCTTAACTAACCTATCCTTGCTTAGTTTGCATGCTATTACTGATATTTACTAGATTTATTCTTTTGCTGTTAGTGCAACATTGTATTAATTCTATGGTTAGTAAAAATATATAAAGGTTGATGCATCATTGATGCATAAAAGCATAAAAGAAATAAACTTACAAGAAATAGAATTCAGAATACATCGTAAACATAAGGTGCGACCAGAATTTTAGCATGAAGAATAAAACATGTGAGCCAGGAAACGTGAATATTTGAATATGGTGATTTCATACAAGCATCTAAATAAGAAAAATGCTGCATAGACAAAGCAAAGGTATGGATTTACTAGACAAAGATTTTAATCAGCTCTCTTAAATATGCTCGAATTGCTAAAGGAAACCTTGGACAAAGTGCTAAAGGAAACAAGAATGATATCTCAATAAACAGAGACTATCAATAGTTGCAAATTATAAAAAAGAACTAAACCAGTGATTTCCAATGTAAATGTTATGATTTTATTCTATAAAGGAAAAGAATATAAGTAAATATGCATAAAAAGTGCACTCCTAATGGCAAAAACTCATCTTGTTACTAATAACGTTTGGGGAGCAAAGTAAAACAAGCTGTTTGCCAAATTCCTCTATCAAAAGACACGATTACAAACTATATTTTTAGTGGCTCTGAATGTGGAGGAGTAACTTATGAGAAAATGTTAGTAGATTCCTGGTTTCTCCAATGTAAGAACTATGTTGATTTCTGAGTTTTAATCCTGCTCTTGCCTGTGTAAGATCAAATGCCAACCTTTCAGTCTGGTTAGAGGTAGAGGAGAAAGTTCTTTTCCTTTTATTCAGGGTCATTTGGTCTGCCATGTTGTAGCTTGGAAGAGGCTGCGTATCTGGACCGAGGCAACACTAGATAGACAACAGAAGCTTTGTTCACAAAGCACAGTGGCAGTCAGTGACATGTCTCAATATTACAGTGTTACCAAACTGAGGTCACTGGGGAGTGTGCAAAAAAAGGGTCAGTAGATTCTGCTTTTCTGCTTTAAAGTACACTGGTTGATGTTGGGAAAGGTTAGCACATAAATTCCTCTAATCAAGATGAAATAGAGACATTTTTAAAGACAATAATACCTCCTTTAGAGGTCATTTCTATGTGTGGTATAGTGTGAGGAGTGAAAATGGACATAATTTCCCGACTTGTCCTTTGTCTCCCTTCCCAGCTTAGATAGGCTTACACCACCCAATGCTTAAAGAGAAAGGGATCACTGCATAGCTGGGAACAAAGTGGGTATCTTTTAGGTCCGAAATGTAAATAATTTAAAAGGGGAAATGGCCAGCCTGAAAGAATTTTTTCCCCATACTCCACTGAGAGCAAGAGAGGAGAGTTTAGAAATGAAGGAAGAGGGTTAGACATGAGCAAGTAAGTGTAAATACTCATTTTTCCCTGAAGTTCTGTCCTCAAACTAAGTGTACAGTAGGAAGCTTCATTCACATTCAATGATCTGACTGTGAAAGGAGTGCTTAGGGAGGGCTCTTGGAGAGGAGACTACCTACTCCCAAGAGAAGTCACTAAATCATCTCATTCCTGCAATGCAGAAAGGGAAGTATGACAAAGACCCCACATCAGCCCCAGATGGCATGTGAGGAGAACCAAGAGCTACTGTGGGCACCAAGAAAGCATGCAGAAGTTAGAGAGTGAAGCGGTGAGTGTGGATAAAGTGTCACACCTGGATGGGAGGAAGAACAGCACAATGTTGGGATCAGGCATGTCCCAACTGACCTGCGACAAATCACCACAGAGCAGAGTGGAAGCTACTTGACTGTTGGGATGATTCATCACCCATGTAGATGACCATGAAGGGATCCCCCTCTCCACTGCGCCAGGACTAACCCCTGGGTCGGCGGGAAGGGAGGGTGGTTCCTGCAAGCATTTTGAAGCAGAAGGTAATAGAAATATAATCCTGAATTGCCCGAGTAATCCATGAATTGGACCGAGTTCCTCTGAAACGATTAGATCAATTATTCTACATCAGACAGGATAGGAGCTCAAGAGAGAAAATTAGATTGAGTTAGGAAAAAAAATGCAGTTTTCATACCTGAGGCTGTAACTGAGAAATTCATAACTCCAATATGATTCCAACTGCTTTGCTCAAGTAGCTTATCTGAGATACCATTAATAACCTGCTGTCTTGTGAGAGCCCACTGTGAGCAGCTCTCCCCGACTCAGCATCATCGGGTTGGGAGCTTGCAATCTGCTTTGGAGGGAACGTTTACACCACAGGAATTGACAAATGCTATCAAAGCAGGACGTTTCCCCTTAGAGAACAACTTATTAAACACCTACCAGCATACCACTTACCTGAACTTATCTCTTATGAGCCAAAATATAATGATGTTGGGAAAAAGATATTAGAATTTCTTTTAAAAAATTGGACTGCGATGCAAAAGACTTTTGAACCAAAAGAGTCTGACTTGTTCCCAGTGCTTGATTGTTTGTTGCTTTTTAAAAAATGTATAAATATGATATTTTGGGTATTCACACTGCACATCATTTGTTTTTCTCAGTGGCATATAAATGTGAGTTAAGATTTTTTATTTAGTAAATATGAAAAGTGAGAACTTAAACCAACTGGCTGTGGAAGCTGCCCACACAGATCAAACTATCCATCACCAAGCTTGGTATAGCTCGGTAAAAGATTACAAATACTCTCTTCTTTTAAAACAATGTCAGTAATGACTCATATTATTAATGATCTTAAAATATTGCTTATTCTGTACATTTTAAATAGTGAGTGGTCTTTTTTTATTATTAATTTACCTAAAATTGGTGATTCACATGTGTGCCAAACACAAAACACACACTAAGCGATCCTCAGACGCTGAAAGTTTCTTCGGTCTGGCTCCACTCTCTTCTCCTGCCTTAATAACCGCTGCCCTCTCCATGCCCCCTCACTCCCTTCAGTCCAATTACTGCCATCCTGAAAAATGCGCCTTGCATTTGTCTGCCCTCATGTCACTCCTCTGCTTCGGAGGCTTCAGCCCTTTATTTTGACCTTTCAAAATCCCACCGTAGAACCTACATGAAATATTTCTTTTTCCCTAATCACTCAGCCAGCAGTGATTTCCACATCCTAAACTTTTTTACTTTAGTTTCAGTTCCTAATATAATGCATGCCATCTGCTAATGTGTCGTCTTACTCTTTCATAAAAGATTAACTTCGGTGACGGTGGAAGCGACATCGTATGTGAAGAACAGGCTCTGGGGTCAAACTGTGTTTAGGGTTTTGCCTGATTTTATTACAACTCTGTGACCTCTCACAGATGATGTTATCCACCTTTCTCTTAGTCTATTCACGTCTAAAACTGGCCCAAAAAAAAAAAGTTTCCATCTAATAGGCTTATTTTGAGAATCAAATGAGTTAGGACAGTGAGGCACTTAGTACATTATGGAATACACAGGCGATTTTTATTTATAGCTAGTAGATCCAGAATCATTCTTAGCATTTCTTTTAATTATGCATATGCCATTAGAAGTATTGATCACATTTTGGTTCAGGTGTTTAGAATGTAAATTGTGGGTATTAGGAATGGTGATTAGAATGATGTTGATACTTCCTTGTATATAGTAGTTTTCTCTATCTGAGAAGTTTATATGTGATCTACTACTGAAAAACATAACCAGTCAATGTGATCAGGGAGATAAATTCTGGACTCTTTGTTATGAGAGATGGCATTTAGGGATTTTAAAGAAGGCGATATATCATAACCCTCTAATTTCTTATGCTTCAATAATTTTTATTAAGAATGAGAAATGTCCTAAAACTTCATAGTAGTCCCTCTTTGCTTCAACTTTTAATGTCTCATTTCCACCTTTTTCTTATTTTGAAAAGATGTAAAAAGTGTTTGTTAACAGTGTTTAGATTGTCCAAAAACAAAACCACTTTGTAATCTATACACAAACCAACATAATTTAAATTTTAAAACATTTAATTATGTAAAATACTTTATTAAGTCAATGTTCAGCCAATATTCACTTATTTGTTGGAATTCAAGACACATTCAGATACTCCAAAATAAGATTCATGGGAATTAATCAGAAGTGTTTCTAATAAAAGAAATGGCAAAAAGAGAGTTTAAGATCCTTGGAAATGTCTACTTTGATCATTAAAAAAGTCTGTCATTTTACTTTATTACTACAAAGCTAAATTCTTACAGCCCTTTGACCTTCTGAAGTCATCTAAGACTCTAATTTATTTCAATTGCTAATTTATTTCAATTACTCAATTGGCTGTATTAGAACAATAACAGTTCACCCAATAGCAAGTCTGATCAGCTCAAAAAATTTTTTACAGGGTTGGATTCAAATATGACAATGTGGAATATGTGGAATTGGATTCTTAGTTATTAATTTAACAAACATAAACACAGTTATCTTATACTACGAAGTTCTTTTATGTAACAAGCTATATTGTGGGAGAGGTGATATTTGAGCTGCGGCTGAGAGATAGAGGAAAGAAAGTCCTGGTCGAATGAGAGACCTAGGAATGTGATGTAATTCAAATGAAATTCACATGTAATTCAAATGAAATTGCAGAGAATGAGAATAGATTTCATAACAAATTTTTCTGTTTTCTGAAGCTCTAATGCCAGATCAAAGTTGCATTAAATGCTGTGCCAAAAAAAAGGTGCCTTTGTTACTAAGGGAAAAGTAATTAACTTGCTATTACCAAAACAACTCTGGGAACAACGGCAAAAATAGATTCATTATTTAAGAGGCATATTGAAGATTTCTAGGAAAGGGAGGATGTCGAGCAGGAACGCAGTTTCCTGTCTTCCTCCTCAAACCCTATGAACTTATTCAAATCCCACTGACCTTGCATCCTTCATTCCCAACATCCTAGAAGAGCTGCCCCTCCATTCTAAAGCGAATCACTCGACAGCATCCTAAATCTTTTGTATTTCTGCAGGAGTCCTGTTCCTTCAATTTTACGTCTTTCAGATTTTCCTTCTGCTAATGATTCCTTACTCTCAGCACCACCATCCAGAAAGTTTCCCGAGTTTTCATCCTTGACTTTGTCCTCTGCCTCCTCCTTGCCCTCTCAACATCTAAGATCTAAAGGATTATCTACAGATCATCACATCCTACCAATTCTACCTCACTAAGATGTCTCAAATGCTTTCATGTCTTTTCAATCTTTCATTTACTCAACTCAAAATGATATCCCAAGCAATTTTCAAATAAAAACAGAAAAGAAATTTTTTTAACCCCATGGTTGAAATAATAAGGGCTCAAACTAAAGTGGCGATAATGAAAAGGCAAAAGCTGCAATGAAAATCACTTTGGAGGCAATGTGGGCCAGATTTGGCAATTTCTATACATATAGAAATTTCTATTTCTGTTATTGAAAGGGAATAATTAGAAATGATCTTATGATTTTAGTCTGAATGACTTGAAGATGTGAAATGATGTGGCCATCTGGTTTTGACGGGAGTATGGCATCCATTTTCGGAATGTTGAGTTTGATATATTTATAGAGCATCCATGAATAGCTATATAGGAAGCATTCAGAAGCTGGGATACAGATTTAGGAAAGTCAGAGCTAAAAATAAAGATTCAGTCTTTATCATCCAAAACCAAAAACTTCATAATTGTAGCCATAGTTTAATCATTGAGAAACATAGTTCGCTGAGAATGTAGTAAAGTTAAAGGAGAGGAGAGTTGTGTTAGCTTTCAAACAAAAGTAGAGAAAGGGAAGTCTATGAAAGATGCTGAAAAAGGCTGGCCAGAGAGGTCGGGAAAAACAAGAAGTTTCAGTGTCACATGGAACTAAAGAAGGAAGAGCTTACTTTACGTGACAGGGTTTCGATCATGACTTCTGATCTAGAAACTCTTCCTGATGGTTTTTTCCTCAGCTCATTTACTGACCTAGATGAATATTCTAAAGATATAGGATGTCAGCAAGGCAAAACAAAGAGTTTTGTTTTTTTTTTAAAGCATCATCTCAAGAATCATGAAAATCATGAATTCATCATTAAAACTCTACTTACAGATCATCTGGGAGTTATATATAATGTCCATACTATCATATTATCCCTCCTATTTTTATATAAAGAAGCATAAAATGCTAGGAAACTTGTATCCAGGCTTGCATATAATTTTTCAAAAATTATAGACTTTAAAAATTTTATGAAGGGTATATAACACAACACAATATTCTTCTACTCAGTTATGCATCTGTTGGAAGAAAAATCGGTGCCTTTAAATAAAAATATAAAGTTCTTGACATTTATGTTTAACTATTGAGCTTGGCTGACTCTGGAAATATTGCATTCATATTTCCTAAAATTACAAATTGCCAATTTTTAAAAATCACTTTATTGAGGTATGATTATGTTGGGGCCCAAGGCGGGCCTTCCCAAAATATCCCACAGTGACATATTGATTATTTTGAATTAAAGTTACTTAAGAAACTGCCAGTGCAAGAAGAACAAACGCTCTGACCTCTCTGACTCTCTGTCCTTCTGAAAGCAGGAGATAAATCTCCCCCGTGAAAGGCGCCCTCCCTGCACCTGGAGGCTAATGAGAGCGGCATCCTTATCACCAGCCAGGGAGTTCAAGGCCGAGCAATGTATATAAACAAACACTATTAGTTTTCACTAACTTGCTACCCCAAGCCCAAACTTTGCTTAGATCACTAATGAGCACCTAATTCTAAGTTTCTTTGTCCTGTCTG
>NW_011888810.1:6217494-6245640 GCF_000151845.1 Pteropus vampyrus | reverse complement strand
CATTCATATTTCCTAAAATTACAAATTGCCAATTTTTAAAAATCACTTTATTGAGGTATGATTATGTTGGGGCCCAAGGCGGGCCTTCCCAAAATATCCCACAGTGACATATTGATTATTTTGAATTAAAGTTACTTAAGAAACTGCCAGTGCAAGAAGAACAAACGCTCTGACCTCTCTGACTCTCTGTCCTTCTGAAAGCAGGAGATAAATCTCCCCCGTGAAAGGCGCCCTCCCTGCACCTGGAGGCTAATGAGAGCGGCATCCTTATCACCAGCCAGGGAGTTCAAGGCCGAGCAATGTATATAAACAAACACTATTAGTTTTCACTAACTTGCTACCCCAAGCCCAAACTTTGCTTAGATCACTAATGAGCACCTAATTCTAAGTTTCTTTGTCCTGTCTGTTCTTCAAACATTTATTGTTTTTATTTATTATTATTTTTTGGTCTAAAAAGTATAAAAAGCTTCCTGGTTTGATCCTTTCTCTGAGCATCACTTATGATCTCTCTTATGCATGTATTAAATGGTTTTTCCTCCTGTAAAACAGACCAATTTTATTATTAGTCCAGCCATAAGAACTCAAAAGTGATACAGGGGGAAATTTTCCTCTCCCTGACAATTAATTTATAAAAACCTGTACCTATTTAATGTGTGCAACTTGAGTTTGGAAATAAGTATACTCCCATGGGACCATCACTATAATTGAGACCATATGTGTATTCATTACCTCCAAATTTTCTTTCCACCTATTTGTTTATTTTTATTTAAAAAATTTTTTTAAAAAGATTCTCTTTTGTGTTAATTTTCAAAATTAAAATGTAAACTTCTGAACCCTGAAGCTATATTCCAAACAGCAACAACAAATTGACCTTAATTTTATCATTTTTATTTTTAGAAAAAGAATATAATAAAATAATAATAATTGCAACATAATAATCTATGCTGGTGATTGACTTTCCATTTTGCTTATCAAAAGTATTTGCTTTATACCATTATCATGGCTATCATCACGAACATGCATTGAGCTGCTTCTGCTAGGATGCTATTTTTCAGTTGCCACATGCTTCTTTGTGGTAACAGAGTGTGTGGAAAAACGCAGGGGTGTGGATGAGATTCGCAGTATTGCCAGAAGCAATTTGAAATTGGCTTGGCAGAAGCAGACCTTTTTTTTTTTTTTTTTATCTGTCTTTTTTGATCCAGAAAATGTTTGCATTAACTCTCATTCCCCGCCGGAAGCACTACTTTATTATGACTCAGTGGATCAATATACACTGAGAAGCATGAACTATGATAGGTGGCCTGACAATTGTATGAAAGGCCTCATTGGTTTGAGTGGAAATGAGGTTGCTTTGTGAGACTTTCTTTTTATCAAAAAGGACAGTTTAGAACTTTCCATTATACATTACAGAGAGAAATAGGATGGAGATAAACAGAGCAAAATGATCTGGGTTTTCCTCTTCTGTCTGCACTTCCTGCCTTCTGTATCCTGACAGACTCAGTCATGCTCCCTCAAAATAAGATGATTTTTATCTTGGTGAAGCCAGGGAAATAGTTGCCTACTCTTTCTAATACAGAAAAATTAATAATGTATAATTTTAGAAAGTATTTATTCTTGGTTTAGGAGATATGATGACAAAATTACAAGTTGATAAACATAGGTTAAAATCAGATAAATAAACAAAAGTGTTGTGATTGGAAAAATCACCCAGCAGTGGTTTGTTACATTTGCATCTATTTGTACACTTCACTATTTTAGCATAATACAATATCCCCAAATTGAATATATTGAAACTTGATTCGTTTTATATAATGAAGTAAAGAAATTATTGGAAATACATGTTGTAATAATTGAGGATAATTTTTAAAAATCTAAACATATGTCAATCACTGGCAAAATTAATGGTAATGTTTTATCATTTTAACATAAATCTCATAAGAGCACATTTTTTCTCTATATTTTTAATAAAACCATACCCCTTGTGTGCTCCTTTATTTGTATACAAGCCAGGAGCCAGATAGAGCTGGCTAGGGTGCTTGAATGTTAGAGGAAGCAATTCATTTGTGTAGCAAAAGGGTCTGCAATTGAAAGTATTTCTAGAATTGAATATGTGCATAAGAGAATATTGTACCTGCTGGCTTCAGACACTAAATTCTATTTGTATTCACTCCATTATATAACCATAGAATGCGATATCTATTAAAGCATATATAGATATAGATATAGATATAGATATAGATATAGATATGGATATGGATATGGATATGGATATATATACACACATATACATATATATACATAAATAGACACACACAAATATATATGCATATATGTGTGTATATATATGTATATACACATATATGTGTGTGTATGTATATATACATATATATACACATATATATACACACACACACACACACACACACACACACACACACACACACACACACCATTCATTGGGCATCACAATGACTTCTGGTACCAATGAATGTTGAGTAATTCTGTTCTAGAATGCTAACATGACTGTATCAATGCTAAGGCAGAATAATTTTGCATCAGATAGATCCATCGATTCTGGTTGACCACCCATGTACACATACCTGCAAATAGCATTGTTCTTGACAATCCACATATAGTTTTATAAAATTACAATGTATATAAAATGCATAATTAGCTGCTTTTGGGATGTTAAGAATGCAAACAGAATACTCATAAAGATACTACAATGCATTAATTACATAGATCTGAAATATTGGTTGATCTAATTTTCTTAGGCCAGTTGCAAACCTCTGAGTCTGCAGCTTATGTTAGTAAGTTGCGAAATAACATGTAAATACCACTTTTTTTCAGTATTGTCAAAATTTTAGCGGCTGTGAGTATTATTTTAAGGTGGGGAGGTCCTATGTGTTTTTCATTCCAGAGACTATTTCCCATATATGCCCTCATATTAGATAACCTCAAGTTCCCTACCCTCTGCAAGGTGAAGTAGCCTCTTTTGGTTCTGTTTGTCTCTTCCAGGCACATGCTCTCACTTTCTGATTTCCTAATCTTTCCTGTTACTCCTTTCCAAAATGGCAGTTGGCATTTGAGGAACTCAGATGACGCCATGGCACAATTGGGTGGGGAGCTCCCCGGGCATGCGTTGGTTGTGCTGGTGTCCACCACAAGATCATTGGCCAGATCCTTGTGTTCCAGGTCAGTGATGTCTGCTGAGTGTGGCTGGGTTGGTCCTAACCCTGGATGCTTGTTGACATGCACTGCCAAGTGTAGTGGCCAGTGGATTCCTTTGACTGCTCTCTTGGCAAAGGCTAGCACCTTTTGCTAGCTCAACCCCATGACACTTCTTGTTGCTATTCAGATTCCCTGAAGTTGGCTGTGGCATTCTTTTGGTTAATAGATGAAGCAGAGGTACAGTAGTCTTAGATACTATTACTACCATAAAGAATCCGTCTGGTTAACTTCTAGTCAGACCCTCATTCATTTCCAGGCATTGTTCTTTATCTTTTTCTCTTAGATTCTGAATGTGGAATGGTTTCTGGGGAACATGATTCAGTAGATAGAAAAATTAAAAAACACACTGTTCTAATAAAAAAAAATCTGTCAAAGAAAAATTGCACTGCATTGAATTAAACCTAAAGGAAAGACTTAATTCAAGACTATAGCAATGGGGGTCAAGGCTATCGCAATAGGGGAGAGAGACGTTCAATTGAAACAAAAGGCGGAAGAGTTTTTAAGCACTGGGCCGAGCTAGTGGGAAAGCACTGGAGAACATTATGCAGGGAGCTGGTCAGGGCCATTAGGCCATTTGTGTTTGCTGATTGGTTCTTTTGGAGGTTAGGCTGTTATCCTCTCACAGAGACTGCGAGATAGAAGTTCCTCCTCGATTTACCAGAGATGATTCTCGGGTCCTTGGGAAAGACATTCTTGGAAAATAAAACTAGAAAGAGGCTTATTGAAGATTGACATCTCAAGGGGGCAGAGAAATAATTTAGAATTGCAAGTTTCCTAAATTAAACTAAGAAAAGGGAGGTCAGGGACCCATAGTCAGGAAGAAACTAGTCTAAGGTTTAGTCAAGCTGGGGGACATTAAGGCTGTCTTGGTCACAAGCATCACTAATAATTTTCCTCATTTCCTGGGAAATAAAAATTTTTACAATGAAATAACAGGAATAAATCATGGTATTAAATGAAGTGTGCCTATTCAAGACTGATTTCAACGAATAGCTAAGCCTAGAAATAAATATATCTCATTAATTGGGAACATGAAGCTGTATTAATATGTTTTAACATTTTTACAGATTGAGAAAATAGTGAATGATTTAATCAATCAAATGTTTGGAATTAGTTTTGTCCTTTTTACCTTTTGATATATTATGCCATAGTAATGCTGTTTTTTTCAATCATTACGTGTAAATAATGTCTGCTGGGTACAAGAGGAGTGACTTTGGTTTCTTGACCCAAAAGAAGTGATATGAAGACATTTGACTCATGACAGCTTATCATCTCTGTCTGGCTGGGAAGATTAAAAAAAATAAAGATAGGGAAGCAAAAAACAATTTTTCACCCTCTGGGATATTGTCAGTGTGCTCTTTCTGATGCATGATGTCATTTACTGAAATGACCTGCCTCGCTGGAACAGATCTAAATAGAAACTTTTAGAAAAGTATTATAATGGGCTTAGAAAGCTAAACATGGGCGTGTCCTGATTATCATCTGAATTTCTAGACATCATGTGCTAAAAGTTGTTTTTCCAAAACTATTCATTTGAATGAAATAAAACTTACTGTGGTGAAAAAAATTAAGGCACAGAATTTGGTGTTTTTGTAATTTTATTCTAGCTTTCCAGAGGAAATTTGACTGTCACAAACTTTGCAAATCAAATAACTGCCTGAAAAAAAAAGAAAAGGACGTAAATATTTACTTTTCAATCCACTGAATTATTAAAGATTTCAGAAATGTTTGATCTGGCAATGCGAGAAGAAAGACTGAAAGTCAGTCTGCCAGTTTGCCAGGAGGGAAAATTGATCATCAGCAAAGAACTAAAACCTAAGAGAACTGAGTGAGGTATTATTAATTTAGAACCTTTCTGGGGAAATGAAATAAAAAGCATCTTTCTTTTTCATTGTAGCAAAAAATCAAAAACAAGGCAGTAAGTACATCTAGGAAATATAGTTTACAAGTTATTAAACCATGTGACTTTGAGGCCGTTGTTAGTCAATATGTGTGTGCATGTGTACATGAGTGCGTTTGTGTGCATCAGCCAAGTGCTTAAGCTTTCTGAAGTTTGAGAATCTCATTGAAAATACTGTGCTGCAAAGAAAAGTGTCCTTTGCTTTTATTTAGTTTGGCTCCAGTTCCAGCGATACCAGTCATTTGGTGTCCGAATTTACAGTCTTATTATACTCACATGGCTACATATTTATTCATTCCTTTATGTGGTAAATATTTATTAATCATCTACTATGTGTCAAGCACTGTGCTGAACACTCAGGATCTACGAGTGAACAAAAGTGGCAAAGAATCCTGGCCTCACAGAGCTTCCATTTTAATCTGGCACAATAAAGGGTAAAACATAAATATAATAAATAAGAAAATTATATGCTGTGTATAAAGATGTCAATTTCTACCAAAAAATGAAAAAGTGGCTTATAGTAAGACGAATGGTATTAGGATTGCTGGGTGGAAGGAATTTTAAATGGAGGAGGACAGGAAATGAAAGCCTCTAGCAGAGGGATCAGATTTGAGCAAAAACTTGAAGGTGGCAAAGATGTCAGCTCAGTGTATCTCAGAGAAGAGCATTCCAGGCAGAAAGGACAGCTTAACAAAGCATGGGACGGGAGATGCGAGAATGGCTGGAGTTTGCTCAAAGAACCTCAAGGAAGCAATTGCTGATGGAGTGGAGGGGGCTGGGACAGAGAGGACAGGAGGTCAGACATGGGGTCGAGGTAATGGGGGCAGATCATGTAGGACTCTGTAGGCCCACGTGGTGATGACTTTGTTTTTTCACTATGTGAAAAATTGAGAATGACTGCAGTGTTTTGAGCACAAGAGTGATATTTTAACCATTTCTGTAAAGAACGGAAACTTAGTGAGCAAAAGTAGAAGCAGGAAGACTTGTTAGGTGGCTACTGCAAGAATCCAGGCTAGAAAAATGTGGCTTGAACCGAAGGAGTACCAGTGAAGGTAGAGAAACAGAGTGATTCTGAAGAAGTGAGAAGCACCAACAGCGTTTTCTGTTGGCTTGGTAGTATGGTGAGAGAGAGAGAGAGAGAGAGAGAGGACTCGAGCACAACTCCATTTTTTTTTTTTTTTTTTTTTTTGTCCTTAGAAACTGGAAGAATGGAATTGACATAAATTGAGTAGGGGAAGGGTGTGAACTAGAGTAGGATTTGGGAGAAGAATGGGAGTTTGGTTTGGAAAATGTTCAAGATATTAAGTAGAGAGTTGAATAGATAAGTCTTGAGTTCAGGGAAGAGGTGTGGGGTGGACATATAAATTAGGGAACTATTGGCACTTAGATAATATTTAAATTCATGAGGCTACGAGAAGTTACCAGGGGTGGATGTAGATAGAGAAAAATCAGGATCAAGGACAGGACCTTGGAGCATCTCAACCTTAAGAGATGATAAGAGATAAAAGGAAGAACCAGCAGTGGAGACCGAGGAGCAAAATGAAGACTGAGGAGGAAAAAGAAGAGAATGAGTTTTTGTGGAAGCTGAGTGAACAAAGTATATCAGGCATTTGGAGTTGTGGAAAGTATCAAATGTCACTGATAGGCCAGGTGATAGGAAGATGGAAATCTGACCTTTTGATTTAGTAACATGATGTTCTTTGGCCATCTTGACAAGAACAGTTTCAGTTAAGTGGTATGAAGTGAAATTCTAATTGGAGTTGGCCTAAGAGAACGAAATGAGAAAAATTGCAAAGAGTGAGTTTGAACATCTTATTTGAAGAATGTTAATATAAAAAGCAGAAAAAAAGTAGAGTGGGGTCAAGAGAAGCTCTTTTTTTTTTTTCTTTTAAAATGGGAAAAATAATTGCATACTTGTACTTTGAAGTGAATGACCCACTAAAGGTAAAAAAGTCATGAAGCAGGTGAAAGAGAATTGCTGGAACAGTGGCCCTGAGCAGGTTCTGCATGAGTGGGAGAGGCTTGTGCCACAGGAGGGCACAGGGGTGCAACGGCAGAGGCACGACGGAACTCAGGGGTGCTGACCATGCCACCTGAACGTGGCCTCACTTCATCTCCCAACTCTGCCTCCTGCTGTGTTGCCTTCACTCAGGCAGGCTTTCCACAATAATAGCTCCTACCGCTTGATGCCTACATCTCATCTTTTCAGCATTCAAAGCAGAAAAGAGGGCTTCTTCTCCAATTGTCCCAACGAAATCTTAGAATTGCCCTACTGGCTTGACTCAGGTGACCTGACCATCCCTGTAACGATCACTGTGACCAGGGGAGGCAGTGCCAAGATTCAGGAATGTACCTGAGAAAAAACAGCAATGCACCCAGCATCAATAGAGTCATGTTTTCCTCCGGCAAAAAGAACTACACTGGTAAGAACACAAAGCAGTTAAAGGGTTTTAAATGGTGGCTCGGGGACACCGCACACCATTTAAGGGAGACAGACAAATATTGGTACAATGTATTTTCCGTTTTCTTACGCTATTGTAATTTAATGTCAAGATCAAAATGATCTGGGCAACCTTGGATTCTTGGGGAAATCTAGATGAAATCACATGTGGAATAAAGTAATTATCTTAGAAGGAAATTTTTCTTTGATAATTTTAATTAAGCCAATAATTTTCTAAAAATGTAGATGCCCTAATGGTAGCTAGGACTGTCATTCAACCATATTCACTTATGTTTTGAGCCCTTGAACATCTGTGTCCTTTTAGACTTTAAATCCTGAGAAAGAAATATGACTTCCCCTTTCTGTGTAGTTCCTACCCGTACAAAGTTGATAAACTCTGTTCACTCGTCACCTTCATTGATGACCACCAGGAATGGAAGTCATGCCATTTTAATATTAGGAGGAGTGAGAAGTGATTCTTTTCTGTATTTTAAGGCTTCTGCCAAGAATATATTTTTTTTCAATTTTTCTTTTCACTTTCCTGAAATTATATGACCAGGATATATGGGCCTTACATACAATTTAGCCAACCACTTATTTACATTTAAATAACACTGAATAAGTTATTTAAATATATTCTTGGGATAAAATCGTTGTTTGATTATTTCAGGGGGTAAGGAATTTAAAAGGAGATGATTTTTAAAATAAGATCCTTATGCAGATTTAAGTTGTTTTAAAAGTAAGTAATTTCTCATCTATATTAAAATGATTTGCATAATATTGGGAAAATTTGCTTAGCCTCTATAAATCATTTTTTAAAACTTTTTTTTGAAAAGAAAAGATGTTAAAACATATTTCATCTCACTAGATAATTTTAATAATTAAGTTTAATATGGTACATAAAATTTCTAGTAGAGTACTTAGCATAAAACAGGCACTGAATAATTTTTATTGGGCTTTTCTTTCCTGACAATTCACAGCAACATATACGTACTATAGAAGCAAGTTCCTTAGGAATCAGATGTTTAAAAGTGGTAGGCAGCAGATAGAAGAGAAACTGTTTTGTGGCTATTCAGTAACTAAACCTTTTCAAAGCTCAGCTTTATTGTGATCATAACTCTTTGTTTGGAGTTGGTGACAATAGTTGTTTTATAGGTCGGAAGGTGATGTATTCTCATGTTTGCTGTGTATGAGAGAAATCAATAGGTACTTAATATGTTTTTAAATTTAATGCTCATAGCAACACTACAATACTTAATTTAAAAGTCTCATTAATGGGGAGGGTTTTTATTTTTAAATGTGAGTTTTCAGGCTGTTACATGAAGAGTCAAGACATGTTTCTGTTTGAAAAGATTTACGAAACTTTATTACGTCAAATCTCAGTAAGGAAGCTAAGGCAGGAGATAAAGGAGGGTAGAATAGGAAAGAAAGACTGTGGTGTGGGGAAGAAAGTGAATGGAGGCGCAAGGCTCTTGTTTTTTTGTTTTGTGGGATAAGGTGTCCATAACTATGGAAAAAGATCACCTTTGGTTTCACAGGTATTGGTTTTCTATGATGTTGAATATATTGGTGTATTAAAAACATCATTAAGGATGAATAATCCTTGACCAACAACTGAAAGGTTTGATTAATAAATAAAATAAAGAATGCATTATTATATTTTATTTTATAGTAGTTCAGAGTTTGCAATTTGCTGGAGTTAGCCATCATTTCTCCATTAAAAAAGTAACTATGACAGTAGTATGTCTCCAGGAGGCATAGTGGTTTGGTGGTGCCATATGGCTAGTGCAGTTTGACCTCAGCTGTAGTCACATATCCATGTCATGTCACTCTTGTGTCTACCTGTCATCGTAGGCTGGCACTACCAAATGTGCCAAGTTTTATCTCCCTCCCTCCCTCTCTGTCTATTTCTATATTTGCATTTTCTATATTATTAGGCATTTGTTTTAAAATGAGAACAAGCATAACACTCCATAACACACTTACACCACGTGCATCTGCAAAGCCGCACAGCTCAAAAACCACGTGGGGGTCTGGATTCCCTGCTGATGACTTATCGTGCTGAACTCACTTGGTAAAGCCTTGGAGCATCCAAATTTCCATTGCCTTTATTGGTGTACCTCCTTAATGATAGAGCTTAACTTGCATATCAGTAGTACCTTTCACCACAGGTGAGAAATTGAAATGTTCAAGGTCAATTAATTGTGAATGTTTAACGTTGGTTAGTGCAGCTATCACAGTGAGTGATGCCGAGGAGAGAGAGTGGTCAGTGAGAGGTTCCTCTCTCCTGATGAGAATTGATGATCCTGTTTTAACTCACTAGAATCACCCCGATCCTTTTTCCTTCTCTGTGCTTCTCTCTCGTGTTTACTTTTTAAACACTGGTCTGTAAAGGAGTATCAAAATGCCAGAGCATCATTATGAAAAAATTTTTTTAATCATTTCTTCAATAAAAAATTAATTAATTTAAAAAAATAAAAATGTATCTTCATTATTAACTTTAAACCATTAAAATTAGCTAGAAAGAGCAAGAAACAAAATAATCAGTATTTTCTTAGAGGTATAAATTGATATGGATAAAAGTCCAAATGATGACTGGCTGGGGGCATGTCTTTTATTCTTTCCCAACTTTCCTATGTAAAAATATGATAAAAGTACAAACAGATGGCAGTTGCAGCAGTAAGAGGACCAAGGATGATTGGTTAACATCAGACCCTAGAAGACTTTCAACTTCCAAACTTTCACTGGGTCCTGAGGCAGAACAGTACAATGAACTGTGACAGTAGAGGGAAATATTGACCCATTGACCACTCCCCTCATGTGCCCATCAATTCCAATCTCCCTGGAGTCAGGTACTAGACAACCAGGGACAACCCTATGTCCTGGAACCTCTTCAAATTAGCCAATTTACAGGAGCCCACAAAACCCACCTAACCCCACCCCTTTTGCCATACATTAGTTGTCCAACATCTCCAACTTGTCACCCTTTCTGTGGGTGCATCTTCCTGTATGGACCTGACTGGCAGTTTTCTCTTCTTTGGAGCTGTAAGTAACAAAAAGTTCTGCCTTTCATCTAACAGAGTGTCACTGTCTTGTGTCTGCCATCGAAATAGTTTTTAAATCTTATAAAAACAGTTTGTTAACATAGATGTTTCCCTTTAGATCTCATAATGCTGTGTGCTACACCATAATAGCAAACATTTATTGAACATTTCTTTGAGCTAGAGCCTGTATTCAAGATTTTATGAAACAGGGCACAGATGTCAAGGATAATGCTTGAATAAAAACTGTGTATAAGTTAATGGTAATCTCTATCTAAAATGGATAGTCCTCGAGATAATCATGCTAAGCAAAATAAACCAGACAGAAAAAGGTGAAAATCACATGATATCACTTATATGTGGGATAGAAACCTAAAAGCAACAAATGAACAGGACAAACAAACAGAGACTCATGGACACGGACTATAGACTAGTGGTTACCAGAGGGTAGGGAATGGGGGAGGAGCAGGGAGGTCGATGGAGGCAAAAGGGGTCAAATATAGCGGGTATAGGGGGAGAGTGGAGTGAGTAAAGGGATCAAATATATGGTAGCTGAAGGAAACTGGACTTTGGGTGGTAAACACACAATGGAATATATTGATGTCAAATTATAATGTACACCTAAAATTATGTAATTGTATTAATCAAGGTTATCCCAATAAACTTAATAAAAAATAAATAAAATGACAGACCTTAACAGATTCTTAAGGTGGATGGCAAAAAAATGAGAGAAACAAAACATGTATTAATAGTCTTACTAGGATGTTATATGATATGTTACATTTTAATAGTATTAAATATTAGGTAATTATGAATTTTAAAAAGTGTCAAATGCTATTTCATGACATTTACAATGATTACATATTGCTTATACAGTCAGCAATGTCATCATTACTGAAGATAAATAAATTCCTCAAATAAATTATTATTATATTAAACTGGAAGGATGAAACATCTTAACAAGACATACAGTAGTCATATCTATAATTTTCTGGTGCGCGTTGAATTAAATAAAACAGGAAACTTCGTTCTACCCATACTTCCTTGAATGTATAACAAACTATTTTTCACTTCTGAGTTCTTAAGCACAACTTACTTTGTGATCTTTTCCATGATTCTCCCCTACCCCACTGCTCACCCACCACTATCCTCTCTCTCCCCAGGTAGAACAGAACCAGTGGTGCCCTGGTAAACTAGCTGGGGTAGGAGCAGGTGCTGACTTGGAGAGATTGCCAATTTTTGTGGTTTAAATACTCTCACCACAGCCAACTGCAAAGATGGCTATGTTTAACAATTGGCTTGAAAAATTCCTGAAAATTTAATCGTCTCTCACACACTGTTGCAAGCCAGCTTCCACTGGATAGAATGCTCCATCATTTATCGTGTTATTGTTCCCTGCATATGCCCCACTGTTAACAATTTTCATGTTGTATTTCAAACATGCTTTTTAATGTCTGTTCCTCCTATGGACTGTAAACTCAGGAGAGGGATGGTTCCTTGACCATTTTTGTATTCTCAGGCTCCATGGTGTACTTCTTACTCTAAGGAAGCTATATGACCAGACATCAAAGGTAGTTTTCTTGTTCCATCTTAAATTCAGGCCTCAGCAAAGAGATCGAAGGCCGGATTATTACCTAATCATGCATGTGGGCAGTGAACATGCTATTTCCAAGTGATGAATTAAGCACTTTAGGCATTAATGAGACCTTTAGTTCTCCCTAGTGTCAGGGAATTATAATACCTAGAAATGAACACAATGAACATAGCCTCCATCCATTTATAACTAAATTCATGTGGTTTTTTTTTTCCCTACAATTATGAGATGTTTTATATTTTGGAAATTTGACTTCTTAAGTTCCATATAGGAATACATTCTTATTGTCGTTTCTATTCCACTAACATAGATTTATAACTAATTCTTCTTTGCCAATTTTCTCCTGTTTCTGTTTTTACAAAAGGAGCTGGTGGCTGGTCTCCACTTGTGTCCAACAAATACCAGTGGTTGCAGATTGACCTTGGGGAGAGAATGGAGATCACTGCTGTGGCTACCCAAGGAGGGTATGGGAGCTCCAACTGGGTGACCAGCTACCTCCTGATGTTCAGTGATAGTGGCAGGAACTGGAAACAGTATCGGCAGGAGGACAGCATCTGGGTATGTTTCTTTAACGGAATACACAGATTCGCAGGGAAAGAAGGATATTCATCCCTTCATGTTTACTTCATTCCTGCATGAAACGCTTAACCTAAGTTGAGAAGCGGAATGTTCAAAATTACTTAGAAAACATTTTTTAAGAGAAAAATATGTGAATATTAATTTTCTAACACATTTCATGGTATAATTTATGAAACTACTAAAGGTAAATTTATTTCACAGAGTCCTCATAAATTGAAAATGAAATCTTATTAGTCCACTAAAAAGTGTGGAAGTCTAAGAAATAAACATAACATGTATAAAATTTTTAAATTTTGTTCAATAACATAGTAGTTTTATATTGTCATTAAGGTTAGTCAAGAGAATTTATTCTTTTTATTTCCTCTGATGATTCTGAGATTTCTGAATTAATTCAACTCCCTCTCCATTCTTTTTCCCTTTCTCCCTCTCTCTTCTCTAGTATATGGTGCTTTTTATATAGAATATTTGGAGTATTTATATATATATAATATATACATATGTATACATATATACACATATATGATTTATATATAAACCATTCTCTAGTCTTTTTAAAATGTGTAAGTATGTGAAACGCTGTGTTTTGTGAACGAGCACAGCTCCTATAAGAGAGAGACTGTCGAGGGGGGCACTTAATAATAAAGTGAGTATAACTTATAGTTGACAGATTGTATAGCAACACCTGGTGGAAGAAGAAAGCTAAAGGAAGCTTGCTTGGTGGCGAAGAATGGAATTCTTTGTTAGTGTAGAAAAATATTGGTTCAGATCTTACATGGGCCAGGAACAACATACTACAATCAAAGAACAATTGTCCTCCCCCATGCCCCTCCTCCCCATCCCCTCTTTGGCTGAGCTGCCAGAACAAGAGAAAATGAGTAACTTAATGGAGCATCATTCTTAGCACACAGATAATTTGGAAGCCTATTTGGGCACATAATGATAATTTTCTTTGATCAGTCAACTGCCTCTCTTTGAAACTTCCTGGAACTTCTTTTTGCATTATAAACTCATTGAAGAAATGGACTGTGATTTACTCACCTTTGTACCTCTGAAGAACTTAGTGGCCATTCATTGCATGTTTATTGATGTAAATTGAATCGAGAGGTAGCCCTGTTCTTTCTCTGGAGAGCAGAATTAGGCTGGAAGAAGTTGCCTATTAGCATCTTTAAGAAAAGCTGCCTTAAAACCCAAAGCAAGTTGAAGTTGTGTATAACAGCAACAAAAAACTGGGTATGATGGTTAAATTAATTCCATGAAAACCATTCAAACTAAGGATAAAATAAACAATAACCAATAACAGTGAAAACTTAATGAGGTATTTATTTTAACTAGGTGTTTGGACTTTTACTCATTTTCTAAATTAAGCATTGGATTTTAAACTGGATCAGAAGTAGCCAATTCATGTCAATATTTAGCTGTGTTAAGTAAAATGTATGTTTTTGACATTTTTAAAAACGATAGCTCCACCATGAAAATTGTTTTTCCGTTCATCAAGCTTGGAGAAAGCCAAACCTAGACAGTGTCATTTTCCTTTTTTTCTATTCCTATCAAAGGTGAGGTGCTCAGGGTGAAATAGCGGCACGAATAATACCCTTAACTAATCCAAACCAATCAATATAAAGACAAATGGCGTCTATCACAATTACCTGTCAAGGTAATGTTATCTTTTAGATTATTCTATAATTTGTTGGTGTACTCACTGTCTTCCCTTCTTAAGTGTGAGTACACTGAAAAGAGGGCTGTACCTTCCAACCTTTCATCTCAGCATCCCCAAATCTTACCAGTACCCGCCAGGTTGCAGGTGTGGGGGAGGAACAACCTTTCTTCTACTCTCAAGGTTCTTCTGACTGGCCTAATAACCAAATAGACATGAGACAGATTAGCAAGAGAAAATAACCAAATTTAATACATACATATTTGTGAAACCCTGCATACATGAGCGAATCAGAGACCCCACATGCATGAGAGATAGAAAAGGAACATGGGTATATAAGACATTCTGAGCTAGGAATGAGGTAATGCGCATTGGAGGCTTCAAAGGGTCATTGCAGAATGATAAGAAGAACAAATATTTAGTAAACAAAAGTTTGCCCTGCCATATAGGTGGGTCAAAAAGAGATTATCATTGATAACCTCTTATTATGAGCAAGGCCCCTAACTCAAGTTCTTCTAGGTAGTTAAAGGGAGGGGGAGAAGTTTCTTTTGAACTTTAAACTAAAATCGCCCTTAGCTCAAAACAATCTGCATACCACAGAAGCACATCTTGAGGTGACTAGCTCCGAATCCCCACACAGGCAAATACTAGATGTTTGTTGAATGAATGAATGAATGAAGGAAGGAAGGAATGAGTGAATAAATGAAATGCATTTTTTTGTAGGATACTTTTATGATCACAATAACTAAAAGTGACTCCTTCCTCCCTCCATCTACTCCTTTTTTTAGCACATTTATGTTGTATCGGTTGAATATACTGAGAATTAGGATGGTAAATTTCTCTCTCCCCTATAAAATATGAACTTTTTTAATGGGAGAGGATTTATCTTTTTCATCTTTGCATTTTTGTATTCAACATCCAGTGTGGCATATGACTTTTGTTGAGGGAATTAGTGAGAAAAAAATCAATGAATGACTGGATTTGAATACAGAACCCCTGTGACATAGTCAATTAGATAGGAGTATCACCTGTCATAAAGTACTTATGCCATTATTATCACTGTGAATGATTGAGTTTTCAACTCTATAAGAATCTTGGGCATGTAGGTAAAACAATCCTAAATCCTCAGACCATGGTGGTTGATATAATGACACACACATACACTCATGCTACCTGTTTATCCCAGGTAGGCTGTAGAGCTCTGTTCTATTCTACAGTCACTTAGGTTCTACTTGGAGGTAAGCTCCCTCTCTGTGTGAGTGTAGTTTGCCAAAGCAGGGAAAACAAAACTTGGTGACATTTTCACCTGGAATAACAGATGACTTCAATGTGGATTTTTTTTTTTTAAACAATTTTTAATTGATGTACATAGCAAGGAATTTAGCCTTTGGTCATCATTTTACAAATATGTATTTCCTAGCTTCTTTTTCTTTCTTTCTTTTCTTTTTTGGTATTTTTATTTGCCAAGTTTTTCTAGATATTATGGGATGTATACAAATTAAACAAAACATGCCAATTTTCTTTAAGAGCTTCACAGTCTGCTCCAGATGATACAGATAAATCTATGAAAGAGAGTAAGGAAACACATAAGGCATTATCCAAGTATATGATGGAAGGAGGAAGAAAAGGCAATTGTTATAAATTTAGAAACAAATAAAATAAAACCCATCAACACAGATTGAAATGCTTCAGTGAGAATGCCTCATTCTTCTCTCATTTGATCCCATTTCAAGAACTAGAGAGAACAAAGACTTCTATATACCTGAAAGAATCAATAAGATGCCCTGTTGCCTCTTACAAAAAATCTTTAAAAAGAAAGAAGAAATATTTTATTTATTATCATACAGGTCACGCCCATATTTAATCAAACTATAAGCTTGACAGATATATATTTTAAAAATTAAATATGAAAACATTTCTTTAAAATAAAATTATAGTCCAATGCTTATGTGTTTTTATACCAAATACTGTATTAGATGGCATATAAATATTTTACAAAAAAATTAGAGAATGTGAGCCACAAAAATTATTGCTCTTAAATTGAAGACAAAACAAAATCCCTCAACAAAAGTCTTTTTAGTCAGTTTATTGTGAATGATTGAAAAGTAAATGTAAGTTATAATTTTCACTCATTTAAGAACAACTGCTGAAATTTTATAAAACTAACATCTTAGAAATTATTTTAAGTAGATCAACATCTGCAGGAACTTAGCCAAATTTCCAAATTCTATCTTATACATGCCCAAGATTCTTTTTGGGCAGATCGTAAGGGCAAAGAATGAGATGGTACCAATTTTATGATGTTATGGTTCTGGGTTTGGCTGGTAAAAGATACAGAACCCCTGTGACATAGTCAATTAGATAGGAGTATCACCTGTCATAAAGTACTTATGCCATTATTATCACTGTGAATGATTGAGTTTTCAACTCTATAAGCTAGACAGGGCAGAAACACTACCTGCAAGGATTTTAACATGCATTTGTCTCCAGTCAAATAAATAAGCAACTGGGAGATTTCAGTAGAAAACCAGAGGCGGCGGAAATACAAGTAGAAGGTGTAGTGAGAGCTTGGTGAACTCTCTGCCTTATGAGTTGCATCTATCGTAGCCCTTGCCCTATGTTGAGCCCTTATTTGAGTGACCTAAGCCTACAAAAATTATTTGTGGTCACATAAAGTACAACAGTACTAAGGCCATGTGTTTCTACATGTCAAATCATCAAGCTTAATACATGGGCATATTTGCCTCGGCACTTGGGCAAATGCCTAGTGAATGCCTTAAGCTGTTTCTGCCTTTCAATTGTGCCTCTACTCGAATTCCAAAAAGACATTTTTATTGGAAGTCTGTATTATTAGTCTGTATCCTCAGGAAATCTCTTATTTATATTTGTATTTAACTATGAGTTCTCCACCCTTTTGAAAATGATTAGCCTAGTAGTACGTGGTTAAAAGTGGTTGACTGGATTTTTAATATGGCATCAATCATGGATCTGAACAGTTAGTTGGCTAAACACCTTCTCTGTCAAGTCATGTGGTTTATTTTACCACATTGCATCTGTGTTCATTCTATGTAACATGTTATGTCAGTCTCTTATTTGGACACACATATATTGGAACTTTATATCAATATGTATTATACAGAAAACATGTATAAATGCCTATGAACTGTAGGTACAACAACTAGAGAATAACATATTCTAAAAACATTTTACAACTCATATCTCACATTTTACCATATGACGGTTCAGTGATAACATCACCCTCTTTTCTCCATTCCTCTTGTTGTCTCTGTGACGTGATGCCATAGGTGCCTACTTCTGGGTTGTCTAATTCCCTAGTCCTAGGAGGCTACATGTAAAGTTCTTCACTCTTAGAGGCATTTCTGTCCTTTTGAAATATTTCTTTATTGTTCTTTAAGACCTAGACAACTAGGTCTTCTAGAAAAAAAAATGCATTAGGCTCTTTTTCCTAATTTTAGATGTTTAATTTCCATACTTATTCAACATATTTCAATCAGAGAAGAGGACAGAAGAGTATATAAAGCTAGGAGGAGGAGATAAGACAGCACTGATAGAATTTATTCCTTAGAAATCTAAGAGAATCATCTTACTATTCTTTTAAAAATAATTCAGTAATGTGCCTAACATAAAATTAATTTTTAAAATCAGTAATTAATTTATCTTCCTGTGTATAAATAACTAGATAATATAAAAAGAATACATATTCTATTTATAATACAACCAAAAATTAAAAAAAACATCAAGAACAAACTTAAAAGAACATGTACAAGATATATGAGAATAATATTTAGAATATTACTAAAAGATATAGAAGCTTTGATTAAATGCAAGGACATATCTGTTTTGAAATAGGAAACAATATTATAAATCTACTCATTCTACCTAAAATAACCCATAAAAATAAAATAATTCTGAATTTTCCATACAAGAAGTATTTATGAGGAAATAGATAAGTTAGCAAAAATAACAGTGGTAAGGAGAATCTATATGTTTGGAAAATCTTATAAATCTGTATTAATTAAAACATGTTGATACTGGCACATTAAAACATAGTGGAAGAACAAAATAGAAAATCCCTTACTAAGTCCAAATACACTTAGGGATTTGCCTAAGATAGATGTAACATCAAAAATATGTGAGGAAATATAAATTAGTTAATATGGAACTTGGTAAGCTATCGCTTCTTGAAAAATAAATAACATTTTTATATCAAAATAAATTCCAGAAGAATTGAATATTTAACAAGAATACAGACACAGAAAAGAAAGTATTAAAACACAGGAAAATTTATAGCTATACATATAATATTGGAAGAGGCATGTCTTTCTAAGCAAAGGAACCAAATTCAGATGCCATAGAGGACAAATCAGATAATAGAAAGCTGCATGAAAAAAATAGCACAAACAACATTAAAAGAAAGAGCATAAGTTGAAAAATATTTTTATTCTATATGATGGCAATGCCCACTTAATTCTCTAGCATCAGTAGTCTTGGGTTAAGATTGGTTCTCAGCGTAAATATTCACTCACCTGCAAGTTTACTTAGATTAAAAAAAGGATCGAGGATAGGCAACAGCACAATATACACAGCAACAGCATAATGCGTGTTTAGTTATACTGAACAGCTTCTAACTATCCCAACACCTTGATAAATATGGTCACAACGAACAAAGCTGTGTGCCATCATCACAGATCATGAAAGCCGTAGTTCTAGGTGCCTCAGCTTATATACTTTGCTAATGATGGAACTTTTCTGAGACACCTGACAACCCCGTTCTCTGGTGTACATGCATCTCGCCAATCCCGGGTTACTCACTGATCGCAGGTTATGTCTGGTTCTCTAATTTTACTGCACATTTTAATTCTGTTGCCCAGGCAGCATCGATGCCAATTAAATAATATTTAGAGGTGGAAACCTAAGTATTGAGATTTTAAAAAAATAGTTCAAGGTGGTTCCAATTTGCTGCAAAGTATTGGGACCACTGGATCATTCAGTAAACAAACTTGACAACTAAGTACAGGTGTTTAGGTTCAGTATAAAACATAACCAGCAGGAAATCAATTCATCTTAGATACAGTATAGATTTCTTGAGTATATGTTGCAAGAAAGATTTGGCTAAAGAGCTAGGCTAGGTAAAAAAAAAAAGCTATAAACCAGATGTTAACTCTGTCTCTCCAATTAGAAAGGCCCAATTCCCTTAAAATTTAAAGCTATGCTGTTTAATATGGTAGCTAATAGCTATTCAAGGCTATTTAAATGTAAAATTTTTTATTATTTAAAATGAACTAAATTAAAAACAAAGTTTTACAGTCAGACTAGCCACATTTTCAGTTCTCATTAGCTATATTAAGCCAGGTTACTGTATTGGACAATGCGGTTCTAGAACATAATCATTACCACAAAAAATTCTATTAGCATATGTAGAAAACATTTTTTTAAATTTAATAATAAAAGATTAGGCTTCATTTTGGTTTAAAAAAGAGTCCAAATACAGATGGGCAGTTCATAGAAATAAAAACATGATATATAAATATGTAAGTGTCCTCAACTTCATTCAATATTGAAGAAATACAAATCGAAATAGGTGTCAGGTAGCACTTCTTAAAATGTTGGGACCACAGTTTTATTCAAGACATAATTTTCCAAGTTGTTGTATGTAACAAAATAATGTTATCTTTAATTTTAATAGTGACACTATTAAAATAGTAATGGCTTTTCTTAAAAAGTTTTTACTACTTTATCATCGTATTATGGATACTACTGTTTAACACAAGAAGAAGCTAAAAATGTATTTTAAAGAACATTTAAGAAACAAGAAGAATGACCATTTATTCAATATTTATTATATGCCAGACACTATTCTACATGCATTATAGATATTTATTCAGTTAATCTTCACAACCCAATGAGTTAGGTACTATGACAATGCCTAGTTCCTGTTTAAGAAAACTGAAGTATGATGAGGTTATTCTTCCAAGGCCACATAGCTAGGCAGGACAAGATTTTGATATCAAAGAATCTGGCTTAAGTATCCCCTATGCTATATGTTCAAGTATCATATGTTACGAAATCAACATTTTGAAGGAGAAGTCAGATGATTCAAGACAAGAAAACATTGCCACGGGGCATAGGAGAAAAAAAGGCACACTTAAGCTCCGCTGGTGGGAGAATACATAGGTACAAACTCTTTAGAAGGTAATGATTGATTTTAGTAAACCGAAGAAAGGGATTACAAAACAACGTTGGTTAATGCTTTAAATCTACCCGAATATACAATCTACACCAAAAAGCAACTCAAACAGCTCGTGTGATTTATCCTGCAAGTTCACTTGCACTGTGCAAAGGAAACACATGCAAAGATATTCGTTGCAACATTGTAATAGCAAAATAATATTGATTGAATCCATCAGCAGTAGGTCACTTGCTTAAGTAAATTATAGTACCTCCACACAATGGAGTAATTTATGGCCCTCAAAAACAGATGATGTAAGCATATACTGGCTGTTTCTAGAATGAATTCCAAAACTGATGTAAAATTTTGAAGTAAGTTGTCGTTTGGTACTAAAGAATGAATCTTAAGGAGTGAAGAGGAAGCGATGGGACAATGAATGGAACATGTTTATTAAAAGCACAGATAAAGATTAGATTTATATGAGGTTTCAAATGGATAAAGCAATCAGGAAGCGAAAGAAACAAAGGATAACAGAGGAATATGGATAGGAAATAGTCCAATTATTGAATTCTGAAGGAAAATAAATAACATATATTTCCTACTTGTTATATGACATTATCCTGTATCATTTATTGATACTATAAAATCTATGGGCATTATCAATCTGAAGCATCATATATTATTTTAATATTTATTTTGTTAGTAGTTTAAAATATATATTTATATTTATGTAATGGTTGGGTGGCACTTATAATCTTTGATCATATTATGACAGGATGGAGAAACACATTAGTTCAGATTCTTAGCTGGTCTCTGAGTCAGTGCCCAGTCAGAAAAGCAGAAATTATTCCAGGCATCTGAAACTGGGAAGACATCATAGGAAACTGGTTACAGGTGATGGGAAAAGCTGATCAGTCCAAGGTGTGGGTGCGAGGCAACTCAGAGCTTAGCAAAAGCAAGAAGATAGTGTAACTCCAAGAGCTGGAGAGATAATGAGAAGGTGATGCTTCCAGAGCTTAGAGGCTGACATTGTTCAGTTAGTGCCAGAACCGTGGCAAGGGCTACCCAGTCGAGGATTATGGAAGCAAGGGGTGCCCACTAGGAGCAGGAGCTTTGTAAAAGACTCAGTCACTACCAAGAAGCTGCGTGAGGCATAGCAAAATAGGAAGAAATATCCTGGTTCCTCCCTTCCTTTGACCCACCAGTCTTTCTCTAGTGCCCAGCTGGAAGCTTGTGAACTCGAGAGACTTGGATTCTCAGTCTACATCACTCGACCCTCCTGTGTCTCAGAACAGATCAGGTTCTAAGTGAAATAAGAAAATAACTAGTACAGCCCTAAGAAAGTACGTTACTAAAGACAACTCACCTCTATGAGCTTCCTTTTCTTTACTTACAGAATGAGGGTGCAAATAGAATACAGGTACTTAGTGATATCTCGTTCCCTTTCAGTTGCAAAATTGCATGCTTCTCCATCAACCTATAAGGAAAATAGATCAATAATATTTCGATACTGAAGTAATTGAGATTTAAGACAGTAAGTCTCCACCTAAGTTTATGTTAACTAATGCCACATTTATAACGTTTTACATTTAGCTCTCTTTCCTTCTGTTAACATTCACGAGTATGCAAAGCTAGCAAAGAACAGTATTTCAGTATTCCGAAAGAAGAGAGTCCATGGTGAAGATGAAATCGTTGGTTTAGGGTCCTCCTTTTTTTTTTTTTAAACACATGATCTACTTTAAGGCAGTAGAATGATGCTATCTTTAATAAATTAAGGGATTCGATGTTTTGTTGTTTATCAAAATATGTACTGTAGTACAGACTTGCTGTCTGTGTGAGAAAGATAGCATTGCTCTGTTTCTCATCAAACATTTTGCAGGTGGGTGCCAAGGCTCACTGCAGAGGAACAGGTAGAAGAGTCTATGTGTAGATTAAAACACACCTGTTATTGCTTCTGGGATGGGATTATTACACACATTTGGTGTACAAAAACCAGCGCACTACTATATGTTTTGCTTGGAAATGTTTTGCTTGGCTGGCAGACCTAATGGCTCTGTCCAACTCTAAACTTGGTACGTTTCGTTGACGACTTCCTTGTGTACCACGGCTCCCGCCTCAGATGCTCAATTGTTACTCTTAGGATATTCATCAAAATACAAGATTTCTTGTATTTTCAGTTTTCTTTTGGATCATACTTTTAATTTATCTGAGGCCTACTTGCCAAATATTCTTCAATGCATTCTTTCAACTCAGGGCCTTCTAACCACTTATTCTCTAGCCCCGCCGCCCTACCACTTTTCCATTTACTAACTCATCTCTAGGGTTTTATTTCCAGTGACATCTGCACTAGTGTTATTTCCAGGGTGTCTTTCTGGGTGACTTTGCATTGTTTGTTATATATAACCTTAATTAACTGAATTTCAAACTCATTCACAGATATTTTTATTCTCTTTTACTCTACTTATATGTTTTCCATTATTCCAAATTATACACATGACATAACTAAATACCCAAATGCTACTGGCCAAAATGCATAATATGTGCACTGTCTTCATTGAAAAGTGTAATCATTTCTTAATTAAGGATGTGAATTCCTAGGAGATAGGAACATCATGCTTTTTGGCTAATGTGGTTTAGAATAGATATTAATAATACCATCATAGTAAAAGGAAACACTTTTATGATTACCTACTTCAAATCCAAAACGCAATAATCTTGTTTACAATGCAGAGGTCTGTGTGTGTACTGAGTTAAAGGCATGCATCTGACATTTTGTATAAATATGTAAAAAAAAAACTTTTAATCATAGGAACCAGAACTTGAACCAGGCGACTTTATGTATCCATATTTCCAATTGCCTTTAGTAGTCACACCTCTAAGTTGGCATTGTCTAAGATTTTCTCTTCATATTGTTATCTGCATCTTACTCTTTTCAGAAATGTTCTATAGCTGTGCCAAAGAAATGATTCAAGTGTTAGAGCATTTGTCCAGAAGTGGCCATGACTATGAAAGGAGGAAAGAAAACACGAAGCAAAAATAGTAGGAAATACTCTACAGAGCTGTGTCTATAAATCAGAGAGATGCAGTTCAAAAGAAATCATATTTGACTTGTATTCTGCAAATGAAATTTTTATTTGGCTTTGAACTCCTGTCTTCCATTCTCTATTTCTTATTGTTATTATTAATCTCTCATACTGAAAGGTTGTCTTCCTTTTGGAGCCTTGAAAATTTTAAGTACTTAATAATAGCATTCCTTTTCAATAAGAGAGAGAGAAGAGAAAAATTGCTGGAGCAGTGAAAAGAAATCCTCGGGGAGCGGTGACTTTATTACAATATGTTAGAATCATCATGAGTTGGGGTGGGCTGGGGAATATCAGTTTCAGGGAAAAACTTGTATTTATTTTAGCAAGTTTGTGGAAAGTTGCAGAAAATTGCCCCAAGAGCTACAAAGCTATTATGGTAATAGCAGTTCCATCTTATACCCTGAAATAACAAAAGGTTAAATTTTTTTTTTCTTTTTTGCTAGTATGCCACTTTGGAAATTGTCTTTCTATCCTTGGATCAGAATAAACACATGATTTAATTGAGCTCATTGTGATATTTGTGCTCTCTTTAAAAGTCTGCATGTCACATATGACAAATAAATATAAACTTCTCTAAATGAGAAAGAAATTGGTCTGTCCAGTTTCTCTTTTCCCATAAAATCAAGCCATTTAGTTACATGCACACACAACATTGAATTTCCATGTGGGTTATTCTCACTTTCTTAGTTTGTACTTTAAAATTCCTAGTCTTTGAATATTTAATCCATCTGAGCTGAATAAAGTATATACTTGATTATAGCACAATTTTTTAAAAGAAATTTTTACTAACAAGGATCTATGTTTGGTGTGATTAGAGCAGGCATATATTTATGAAAATACATCCCTTCTGTCTCATCCTACTTTGAACATTGCATAGAGCTTCACACTGGAGTCTTTTGCTGTGTGGAAAACCTACGTGACTTTTCATGGTGGACCACACCACAGAACAATGGCTGTCTCTTGCCTCTGCTCCAGGGAGAGTACCTGTGAGTCATCCTCGCTTTGCTTCTCTTCCACTGAAACTCGCCATTCCCAGGCTCCTGCACTGGAAACAGAGTGACTGGATCTGATCATCTGGGGCAGGTGTAGCAAATAACATTAGCGTACTGTCTCAGTTTCTGTGTGTGTGCTTATGGTGGCTTTCTGAAAACAATGGCCCTATTTCTCTTGTCTGAGCCAAAAGTGACTCGAATAGTTGGCATGTCAAGCCAAGTCCAGTTCAGGGTACCATAGCTATAGCACACAAAAGGAAGAGTCGAGAGCCTGTGGGTGGCAGTTAAGGATGTCATCCCTGTGGTCAGATTGCATGCTTTCAGATGCAGGCTCCATCTCTTACAAGTTGTGTGATCTTGGGCAAGTTGCTTTCACCTTCTCTGAAAAGTGGCCATAGCAATAATACATTCTTGAATCTATGTGAAAAAGCAAAAGAAAATGAGCAGGGTAAGGATGAGGCTGAAGCTGAGGATAAAGTGGAGAGAAAGGGGGAGGGAGGGTAGGATGGAGTAAGGGAAGGAGTAAGGAAGGAAGAGAGGAAGGAAGGAAAGAAGGAAGAGAAGGAAGGGAGCAAGCTTTGCAGGATTAAATGCAAAATGAAAAACCCTCAGACAAAATTAACAGTAGACCTGAGGTTATGAGCAATTCAGCCAACAGGTGAGAATAAATGCCTTACTGAATGTAATGGTTTTTGGAAAGGAAACATGATAAAGAGGAGGGGAGAGGAAATGGCAATATTCTTCTCAGTAGTTTGACTGTGTAGAGAAGGAGCGAATGGCAATAAGGAGACAAGGACAAGTGATGCCTAGACAGATGGAGGATCTGTAAGTGGAAAGATTTGAGCAGGATTATAACTTGAGTGGTTAAGCCCATGCAGGTCCAGAGGTTGAACACGAAGGTGATTTCAGAGGGTAGGTGATGGAACAAAGGGATCCAGATCACAGTTGGCTTTCAAGAGAGTCATATCTTCTTATGAAAGAAGAAAAAAGTAAATATAAGTTTGAACTTCAGTCTGTAGAATGGGCCTTTGATGTGCAAAAAGATCCCATATTTACTGAGAACAGAGTGGGAAAAGTGAGGATGGTGCCAACTAGGAAAACGATCCCCACAGAGCACTGAGAGGCCATCATAGGCTGGTGCCTACAAACGGGGCACCTGGATACACTGTCGTTTGGTTTTCCTCAGCCATGCGCAGCTGCCCATGTGTAGGAGCAGAGGGTGTAGATTCTTAGTTTGACCCAGGGTTGGTATCTATAGTGATACTGTGGTGAGAGGTCACTAGCACAAGGGTACATATGGGCTGGCAACAGCATAGAGGAAGGAAAGTACCATAGGTTAGCACCATGTAGGAGAGGAAGTGAAATCAGGGGGGTGCTCATGGAATATTGTATTAGTCAGAGTTCTCTGGGAGAAATGGAACCAACAGGTTGTACATAGATTTATTTTAAGGAATTAGCTCATGTGACTGTGGTGGTTTGGCAAATCCAAAATCTGCAGGGTAGGCTGGCAGGCTGGAGGCCCAGGGAAGAGTATCAGTTCAAATCCAGTTTGTTGGCAGAATTACCTCTTATTTTTGTGAAGTCAGTCTTTATTCTTCTAAGACCTTCAACTGATTAGACAAGGCCCACCTACATTATGGAGAGTACTCTGCTTTATTCAAAACTCTATTGAAATGTCAATCTTATCTAAAAAAATACCTTCACAGAAACATTTAGAATCATGTTTGACCAAATGTCTGTGTGCCATGATCTAGATAAGTTGACACATAAAATTAACCATCACAGAGATGAAGGAATTCAAAGGAAAAGTGGAGTTACTGAGGCTGAAGAACAAACAAGTGGGGAGGATAGGAGTGAGGGAACTGGAAAAATCTAGTGGTCAAGAGTCAAAGAGCAGAATATAAGCATTTGCAATTTCAGAGATGGTACTCTCACAGGAAATGCTTAAGTACCAAGGTGTGGCCAGGGAGGTGTTATAGGGTAGCGTGTGAAGGCCATTTTAGTTCAGTGTGTTTTATGGGTCATCAAAAGGATGCTGAAGCAGAGAATTTCTGAGAAGGCTGCAGTGAGTAGGAGGGAATGACCTGCAGTTTGAGAGAGGACCTAAGCCAAGAGGGGCAGAATTTGATATAACCCTCTGGTATTCATAAAAAAGGAGAAGAAATGTGTTTTCTCTGTCTTCTTCTTTTTGTTGGCTTATTTTCATGAGGAAGAAAGAAAAATTATACAGAATCGACAGGACATTTATAAAAATACTTAATGACTCCGTAGAGCATTTGGGATAAGTGAGCGAACTTCACTTTAGATCTCAAAGTGTTGATTTGGATTTCATGGGACATGCTAATCTCTTCTAGAAGCATGCTCACAGACACACCCCAAAATAATGTTTTACCAGCTATCTAGACATCTCTTATCCCAGTCAAATTGACACATGAAATTAACCATCACAGATGCATGCCTTTCATTCTACACCATTCCTCCGCTATTATGGGATCTAATTAAATCTGTGCTCTACTCTCTGGTCCTTAACAAATTGCTCCAATTGACAGAAAGATATGGGAAATAGAAGAGAATGCCAGAGGATCGTGATTTTTGGAAGTGACCGTGGAAGCCTTTCCAGAAAAGTTCATATATCCTGAAAGAGAATGAAATGAGCCGTAACTCTTAACACCTTACTTTCTCACCACAATCTAGAAGTTAGTTTTACTCTGCTAGTTCTTATTCTATTTATAATTTTCCTTTCCATTAAAAATTTAAATCGTAAAATTTGTTTTCCCATTTTAACTTTCTTTGGAGTTGGCATTGATTTCACTTTCTGTTTTTTCCCTTTCTGACTTCAGCTGAGTCAATTCCAAAATAATGCCACTCTTCCTCTTACTGATTTTGTCTTATAATTGCCATTCTACCTTGTAGATTGCAGCCAGAGGTCACACCCTAATCACTCAGATGCTTTTTTATCATTCATGTGAGATGCAACTATTAATCATGTTTTCCCTCCCAGTGGAACTGGAGATTAATCAAACTGTGACATTTTCTTTTGAGCAATTTCCTATATCCTACTTCTGATTTAGTAGTTATGTGCACACATCAGTTTCAATCATTAGTGACTGATCTTAGCTGGTTCTGACCAGGACAATGGTCTTCATCTTTTCTCTAAATTGATTCATGGATGTGTAATATTCTGGCTTTTTGTTCTGTACTTGGGTTAATGATTTGTGAAGGATTTCTCTGTGCTTAAATTTAGATTTAGAAAGATATGTTTAACATCTATATAATGCTGTACATCGTGATGACCTCAGGGTACAAAGCCCTTGACTATGAGTATATTTGTCTGTCTAGTTTAATGACATTCAAAGTTTCTACATTGATGTAGGAAGTCAGAATTGAATAGTGAATGTTCTGCATATTTTTTGAGAACAATATTCTATCACCTGAAACCCAG
>NW_011888810.1:6207450-6217444 GCF_000151845.1 Pteropus vampyrus | reverse complement strand
AATGAAATGAGCCGTAACTCTTAACACCTTACTTTCTCACCACAATCTAGAAGTTAGTTTTACTCTGCTAGTTCTTATTCTATTTATAATTTTCCTTTCCATTAAAAATTTAAATCGTAAAATTTGTTTTCCCATTTTAACTTTCTTTGGAGTTGGCATTGATTTCACTTTCTGTTTTTTCCCTTTCTGACTTCAGCTGAGTCAATTCCAAAATAATGCCACTCTTCCTCTTACTGATTTTGTCTTATAATTGCCATTCTACCTTGTAGATTGCAGCCAGAGGTCACACCCTAATCACTCAGATGCTTTTTTATCATTCATGTGAGATGCAACTATTAATCATGTTTTCCCTCCCAGTGGAACTGGAGATTAATCAAACTGTGACATTTTCTTTTGAGCAATTTCCTATATCCTACTTCTGATTTAGTAGTTATGTGCACACATCAGTTTCAATCATTAGTGACTGATCTTAGCTGGTTCTGACCAGGACAATGGTCTTCATCTTTTCTCTAAATTGATTCATGGATGTGTAATATTCTGGCTTTTTGTTCTGTACTTGGGTTAATGATTTGTGAAGGATTTCTCTGTGCTTAAATTTAGATTTAGAAAGATATGTTTAACATCTATATAATGCTGTACATCGTGATGACCTCAGGGTACAAAGCCCTTGACTATGAGTATATTTGTCTGTCTAGTTTAATGACATTCAAAGTTTCTACATTGATGTAGGAAGTCAGAATTGAATAGTGAATGTTCTGCATATTTTTTGAGAACAATATTCTATCACCTGAAACCCAGATTTACTGCATTATCTTAAGACATTCTACATCCATTATATTATACTGGAAAATAAATGTGTTTGAAATGACCCTATGTATTTAGGACTAGACGACATACATTATATCTTATTTTAATTTGAATAAGATATAATATATAAAGGGTTTGTGGCATCTAATATGGAGATTAGGTGGGGTTGAAGGTGGTGCCAGGTACTTATGATTGCTGAGGGGATCGTACTGTTTCTGACATGAGTACACAGGACTAGGAGTTGTGTATGCTGAACAATTCCAGGCTACTCTGTATGACATAATTGGTCTTGGTTTCATCGATGAAAAGAAAATTGGAAGCTAAGTTCCATACTTTTCTTCAGATTGCAAGATCACTTTGATATTAGTGTTGCTGTACTTTTAAAGGAAATGATGGGTGCATTTTATATTCTGTAATTTATCTGCTTTTTATCCATTTTAAAAATGCTCACAGTTATGTGAATAGACTCAAGCACAGCGTAACAATAAGATGACTAAGAGATGACTTTGAAACTGAATGTGATTACAGGGATTTTTTTTTTCTTTCTTGAAAACATTCATCAATTGCTTATTTGAGATACTACTTCTATATAGCCTAAGAGCTGTGTTATTAACACTAGACAATGCTTGGAACAAAACAACATGTACTCAAACTATCCATAAATATTTAAAGTTTTATAACGTAGCAGTTACCAAGGATAGAGCCAATATGTTCTCAGGAAGTCATATATACCGGACGCTTCTTTCACACCACAAGCATCAATATGTGAACCTTAGAATGCTAAGAAAAAGTTATGACCCATCATGAACTCACTTTCTTTTAAGTTAGACGTCTGCTGTGGTGATAATTATTATATTACTATTAATTTCAGACCACCTCCGGGCCTTGTCTTGTTGTTCTCCTCTGTAAATGTGCTCTGTGACTTTCACTAGTTTTTCCCCATTCCTTAGAATTTCTGTTCTCTGTTGCCTATTATCATTTATCCATAGTTACTTTTCCCTAAAACTTTCTCAGCAAATTCTTAATACTTTCACAGTCTTCGCCAAAATGCAATTCATCAGGTGGGCTAAATTTTAAAATCTGACCATTTTAATGAAAAGAACCTTTTTTTCCTAATTTGACAGTCTTCAAAACTCAGCAGTCCCTAGGCACATTAACGAGGCCGCTCACATGCCTTTGGAGTGAGTGTCCAAAGGTGGCACTTGAGACAAGATGCAGTAGCCTCCCTGTCCCTTCAACTCAAGTCTTTTCACAACAAAGACTATGAGAAATGTACAGCTCTCTCATGGGAAGCCATAATAATAGTTCTGACACCATGCTAATGGAAGGAGAACGCAGGTGGCCAGAGGAATTAGGTTAGAAAAGGCTCCAAAATATACTGTAGGATGTCCTGGATTCTATTTCCCTTTTCTTCATGAGATCATCACTTTCATCTGGATAATCTTTAAAGGGTGAAGACCAGTTAAAAAGATTAACGTGTGGCTGCTTACCTCTACTCTTCACATTTGTTTAATTATCTTGACAAAGACAAGGTGAAGAAAATAGGTAGGGTCTACTGCCATTTATTTAAATAAAGAGAATGAAAATAGACACATAGATTTACATATTTGCTTTTTTTTCTTCAGTAAATGAGAAGATAAGCAAGGCAAGTTTTTCTTGCACAATTTTTAAAATTTTTTTCAATTATAGCTGACATTCAGTATTTTATATTACTTTCAGGTGTATAGCATAATGGTTAGACAGTTATATAATTTATGAAGTGATTCCCCCCAATCAGTCTAATACCTACCTAGAACAAGACAATCTTTTTTTTTTACATACCAATTAATAATTTTAACAAACCTAGTAACTTGTTTTTCCAAACCTTTTTGAGATATAGCTACATATCATACAATTCAGCCAGTTAAGGTGTACAATTTAATGGCTTTTAGTATAGTCGGAGTTGTGCACTATTACTACCTAAACAAGAAACACCATACCTTTTAGTAATTCCTCCTCATTCTCTATCCCCTCTCCCAAACCTCAGCAACCACTGATCTATTTCCTGTCTCTACAGATTGCCTATTCTAGACATTTCATATAAATCAGATCATACAATATGTAAATTCTTTGTGTGTGTGACTGGATTATTCCACTTAGCGTAATGGTTTCAAGGTTTATGCATGCAGCACTGTAACATGTATCAATACATTATTTCTTTTTGTGGCTGAACCATTGTATGGATGTACCACTTTTTATTTATCTGTTTATCAGTTGATGGGCATTTAGGTTATTTTCACTTTTTTGTTTATTATGAATAATGATGCTATGAACATTCATGTACAAGTTTTTATGTAAGTATATGCTTTCATATCTCTTGGATATATACCTAGGAGTGGAATTGCTGGATCTTTTGTTTAATCCTTGAAGAACTGACAGACTGTTTTCTAAAGCTACTATACCAATTAACATTAAAGAATTCTAGTTTATCTATAAGATTATCATTTTTTTAAAAAAATGTTAACTCTATGATAATTTATAAGGGGAGGGATGAAATAGAGATAGAAGCCAGACTTTGCTGAATATACCTTGTTTTTTAGATTTGACTATAAAGTGATATACATAATTTAATAATTGCACATCAAAATTAAATAAAATTTAGAAAGCTATTTCTAAAAATCAAAAGTAAAATGAAAGAGGTAAACCTTTATGTTGAGTTAAAGGCATAAGCACACAGAAAGGAATTATTTTAAGGGACTTTAAACCACAGCAATTTATGTATCTTTATTATTTTATACAAAAAAATATTAAATGCCTTTTAATAATCACATTTTGTTAAAGACACTAATTATTTAAAATATTACATTGTGACTTTAAAATATTCTGATAAAACAGTTAAATGAATATTAATATCTTTAGAAATCGTCATTTCAGTATAAGAGAAAAGAGAAACAAATCTAAATTTGAAGAGGTTGAGTAAAGATTCTGCAGTCTTGAATTTGGATTGGGTATATCATTATGAACTTCAGATATATTTTCTCTTACAGAAAATAGATTTCCTAGTTCTGTCTGTGACCAACCTGAAAGAGTGATTTACCCTAGCACCTAGATTTTGGGCCCTAAATAGCACTTTACTCTGAAAGGCCCTAAGATTCCTTGTGGGAAATGGCTGAATCCACACCTGGTGCATGAAATATATGAAATAAATCTGGAATATCTTATGCCAGAAAACTAGAATTTTATCTTGCCAAAAAGACTCAGGAGCCAACTCAGAAAGGATTTCACTGGCCAAATTGAAACAATGAAAACATTGATAAGAATAATACCAGAAGTGGATTAAAACACTGAGTAAGTTAAACATCCATAAATTTATAATAATATAAAAAGTCCCTATCACCATCATTTAAAAGTGCTAGGTAATTAATTCATTATTTTGAACATTGGTTCATAAAAGGAAAAATCAGGTATTTTTCTACTTTTTCTGATTGAACTGTACCTCAGAGTAACCAAATATTTGATGAGAGGAAGTTTATCTTTACAGAAGTATCTAGATTTAAAAAAAAAATATTGAAGAAGGAATGATAGAATCAGAATGTCATCATTTAATAACTTTTAAGGAAATAATGTACTTAGAGAATATCAGTAATCACTAGAATCATAGAAAATAGAGAAAGCTAAGTATAATGAATCTCCTGATGGAAGTATACAATGTGTTCTTTGAAGAATTCTTGCTAAAAAGTCAAACCTAAGTCATATTAAGCCTCAAAATCTAACTACAAGTATATAAGCAATATAGGAACAGAAGGACATATCATATGACACCATAGAGAGGCAATCAGAAAACTGTGGGAAATTATGACAAATGGCCAGACTTTTTCAATAAACAAATTGAAAAAAAAGAAAATGAAAGGGAAAGTGATCCATAGGTAAAAGGAAATTTAAGAGAAACAACCAAATACACTGAATGGAAATTTTTTGTATCTTGATTTGAGCAATATAGTTTACACATGCATGCACACAGGCACGTACACTTTCAATAGATAAGCAATCATCGCAGGATGTTCATGACGTTAGAGAACTATCATCGACATCTTAGATGTGGAAATTAAACAGTGCATTTGTTTCAGAAGGAATCCTTATTTCTAAAAGATTATTTTGGGACATTTATTCATAAAATAATATGAAAGCTGAGACTAAATTTATAATAATCTAGTAGGAAAGGTGATGAACCGGGAGGGGACATGGGTGTAGATGAAATAAAATTGGCCATGAGTTAGCAATCTCTGAAGCTGGATATATGTAACTCTTATTGTTCTATCTTCCCTACTTGGATATGTATTTGAAGATGCCCATAGTAAAAATTTTAATGCCAGATAATCATTTTCTTCTCTTTAAATTTTTAGTAGCTAAAGTTTCCATTCTTACACAAAATGATTTTACTTGAGATAAGCAGATAATAATGAACTCCATTAAGATCATGGTGAATAAAATATTGAGATTAATGTGAATTAATGAGATTAATGTCAATCAGGGATGAAGGAGGTGGTCCCACCTAAGTGAGGCCAGTTCTGACAAAAGAGCCGTCAGGTCGGGCGTGCTGTGGGGGGAGATGAAGCTTTCTGCTACCAAGAAATAGAGAAAAGGAAGGAAAGACATTTTACGGAGAAGATATGGAGAAAAGAAGGGAATTGAAGGTGGCAACCATATCTTCTCTTCCTTCTCCACCCCCACAGCTCAGTTCGAGTGATGCTTGTGCCCTTGAGCTGCGTAGATTTGGCTGTGACTTTCACTTTCCCCCACTTGAAGGGTGCGGGGCAGAGAGGAGCTGATGAGCAGATTAACGTCCCTACTGTGGGGTAGATTCCTTCACTTCTCTCACAGAAACTCTTTGGAAGGTGATTGGAGGTTGGTCATGTTAGCCAAGCTTTAAAATAACCTCAAAATCATCTAATCTACATTCATCTAGGCTTTTAAAAATAATTTCAAAAGCATATTTGTATGCATAACACATTTCCACAAGATTTTCTCTTATTATAATTAATCAGCATCTATATTTATAGTTCTCTTGTTTTTAATCCCCTAAAATACCTAATATAAAGTAAAATTGAAAAATGAGAATGACTGGGAAAACATATATTTCAATACATGAGCTACATTTGAAGTGTGTATTTAAAATTTTTAAAGAAATCAGTGATTTCATTTATAGTCGTTATTCAACAGCTACAATATTTTTAAAGAAAAAGAAACATAGCAAACACATACCTGTGAATTATTCTGACAGTTGACAGGTACAACTTGTAAAGTATGAAACAGCTTATATGATAGGAGCATAATTATAAATCTTTAAAGGTCATTTTTTATGCCTTTATAATACATTTTTTTGTGCTTGATTTGCCTTGATGCTTACTCCAGATTTTTCCAGTTTACTTAAAGCAGTAAGAATTATACAATAAATACAACTAATTCTCTTTATTCATGATAGTTATATTTATAAAGTCTCTGTGGACAGTGAATTAGCGAATTTTGAACCACTGCCCCTGTGGGAAATACAGGGTCAGGTTCCAATGAGCCTCCAGTCACATTTTCATCACCCAGTTGATACATAACCTTGTTTTTGTGTGTTTCTGTTTAAAGACACCTTACTTAATGTGTATTGTTGATTCATTAATATTGAACTCACGGCTAACGGCAGTATAACTGATGCCTGAATGAAGCTTATCTATCACATACATTTTCTCCATAAGGCACATCGCAGCCTTCCTGCACTTATGAACACCAGACAGCCTTCAGCACTAATACTTAGGGGCCCTTTTAAATTGCAAAATCACCAACAAAAGTACAAAAAAATGTGAAAACATGACACTAATAGACCATGAAAAGGACACTTGTTTACAGTATGAGAACTGAAATAAGAAAACAGAGTATTGTCTATTTAAGCTCAGTTGGAAACACACACCGAAGGCAACTCAAATTTTTCACCGCTCTGTTCTTGCCCAAATTACCACAAAGCACTATGAATATTGATTTTGGGGCTACAGATAAGTTTTAGCTAGTAGACAAATTTACAAATACAGAATCTGTGAATAAAGAGGATAGACTATAGTTTCCTATTTGCCTAAAAAGTATGATATCAGTCACTAACTCCAGTATATTCTTTCTACAACTTTTTAAATTGTTTACAGAACAACTCTGCCTCAGACAGAATTGTGAAGCGAGTACCTTTTTTTTTTTTTCCTCGTGGAAACTGCCTTTTGCCATCTCAGTGGTGCACATTTTATTTTATTTTTTAAAATTCAATCTGTGTTTGCTTTCAGTTAGGAGATGATAAGACTAAAATCTGGAATGCAAGCTCCCAAAGATAATGATCACATCCATCTTGTGTATGTTAATATTCCAAAGCCTAACATGGTGCTCGAAATGTAGTAGGTGCTCAGGAAATGTTTCGACAAAATAAACGAATATGTGTCATTAATCATATATGTCCTACTAAGATAAGCAGAATGACCCTCCAAAGATATTCATGTCCTAAATCTCAGAACCTGTGACTGTTGTTACCTTATGTGACAAAGGAGATTTAAGGTTGCAGGTGGAATTAAAGTTGCTACTCGGCTGATTTTAAGACAGAAAGATCACCTAGGATTACATAGGTCAGCCCAACATGATCATAAGGGGCCTTCACAGTAAAAGAACAAGGCAGAAGAGGAAATTCAGAGGAGATATGGCTATGGAAGGAGGTCAGATGTCTGCAGTGTGAAAAAACCTCAACCTGCTGTTGCTGGCTTTGAAGATGGAGGAAGGGGGTCCTGAATCAAAGAATATGGGCAGCCTCTAGAAGTGGGGAAATACGGGGACGTGGATGGTCTTCTCTAGTTTCTGAAAAGGAATGTGCCCTGCTGACATCTTGATTTTAGCCCAATGAGACTTGTGTCAGTTTTTTGCCCTGCAGAACTATAAGATAAGACATTTGTGTTGTTTTAAGCAACTGAATTTTTGGTAATTTGGTATACATCCATGCCATGGAAAATTAACATACTCATCAAACAGTATTTGTCATCTAATAAGGGATGTCACAAATTTGAAAAGCCTTTGAAACACACAGCATTGACTAGTTGCGTATCAATGTCAAGCATCCTGGTGAGGACTAGAACTCATATTTTTAGAGAAGCTCATTCCCCGTTTTCAAATATGGTAAGATCAACTTCACAGTACTGAAAAACAAAGAAATTACTCTCTGAAACTTCAGAATGAATATTCATGAAATAACCTTGCAAAGAAGTAATGAAAATTAATGTTGTTTTAAAAACTGTTGAACATGGACAAAATCTTGATTGCATATTGTTAGCCGATGTAATTTAATAGAGTTCAGACAAAGAAGATTGTGTTGTCATGAGAATGCCTAATGTGCTGCCTGTAGGTTATACTCGGTAAATATAAAGCTATTGTTATTGTCTGGGATGCCATTGTGATTATGTAAACAGGATAAGGCTATAGCACCCCCCACCCTTGTTTTCTAAGTCAGTAAAAATATTTCATTAAAAAATCCATTAATTTTCCTGAAACCCCAAACCACGTACATATTAGTCATTTAGAGCTGCCTGCTAGTCTATTTTGCCCCAAAATGAAAGGTTTTGTGTTTTACCATAAGTCACTGATGTGAGAGGATGCATAAAAAACCACCCTCAAGTGTAGGTGGGTAGGAATTACTTTATAAGTTCCCATCCTGTGGATTTAGCCAAGTCAGCTTCTTGTGGTGTCAGGAACGTTACTGAGACATTTACCCAGAGAGTTCATTATAGCATTATTGTTTATTTCATCCATCCTTAGAAAGGCAGCAGCATTATGTACTGCCAGGAATTCACTCTCCTAGAAAGTCAGCATTTTTCAAACATTGCTCTAATAATTAAAATGAGAAAAAAAAAACAAAAAAAAAAACCCCCCAAAAAACAACTTTCCTCTACACAGCAAAACACCATTTCTTTCTTATTTGGGGCAGTGATGAAGCGGTTCTGAAACATTTAGAAATGTACGTTTAGTAGACTATTGATTAAGTGGATTTAAAACAATTGAAGGAGACATTAATCCGGTACTACTGTTTTCATAAATATATCAGTCAATTTACACAAAGTAAAGTGAACACAAAATAAAAGGGAAAAGTTAAAATACTCAAAGTTATCTCATTTGAAAATTAAGCACCAGAAGTCCACCTCTGGTCAACTTTTATTTCATCCTTGTTCCTCCTTGGCTCCCTTAGCTAAATTGAACTCTTTGACTATTTCTGGGTTGAAAATTAGGAACTTACCTTCTTGAAGTTTGGAGAATAGAGTCTGGTATTTCTTTCAGTTCCTATTAAGTGCTTGAGTCTATTGACGTGGACAGTAAGTCACACTGACTTTTGGCCAAAACGTAAAGATTATTACTGTCCCCCGTCCTTCTATATGAGAAAGAATCAGACGTGGTAAACATTTCCAACATAAATGACCTCAACTGTTACTTTATTTTATACCTCTTATTACTTTCTGCCGAAAAAGCCGACCTGCCTCCACCAGTGGCAGTCTTTCCATTTTGTATCTGACTTGTAGAAATTGCTTTTCGATGGGGGAATGTTCTAAAGCAAGCTAACGTTTATTTATCTAAAATGTCCTGTTATTCCAAAACTGTGTGCTTGGCCTAGGAAGAGTCAGGCGGGCATTTTATGGCTCAACTAGATTACCTTGTATGATATTCAGAGTCTGATTTACTAATGAGCGTCATCGGCACCACTTAGGAGCTTGTTAGGATTACAGAATGTGAGATCCCACCGAGGACCTACTCAATCAGAACCTGTGGGAATGTGGTCCAGGACTTGGGTTTTAACAAGCCTGCCATGTGCTGTCACGCACACCATGCTGGAGTAGCACAGCTCTACGACTTTGCTACTCAGGTGTAGTTCTGGGACCAGCAGCGTCAGAATCATCCGAAAGGGGAGCTCGTTAGAAATGTAGACTCTCAGGTACAACTCCATGCTGACTGAGTCAGAATCTGCATTTTAACAGAAGCTCCAGAAAATTCATGTGCACATTAAGGTTTGACTAGCGCTGTTCCTCAGGACTTACCTTGTGTTTTCTGTGTAGGTAAACAATAAGATTTGTCATATTATTTAATAAAATTGGCATTATTAGATATGGATCCTAATATACTTTAAATGAAGAGTTATGTTAAGGAAATATCC
>NW_011888810.1:6202819-6207400 GCF_000151845.1 Pteropus vampyrus | reverse complement strand
CCTGTGGATTTAGCCAAGTCAGCTTCTTGTGGTGTCAGGAACGTTACTGAGACATTTACCCAGAGAGTTCATTATAGCATTATTGTTTATTTCATCCATCCTTAGAAAGGCAGCAGCATTATGTACTGCCAGGAATTCACTCTCCTAGAAAGTCAGCATTTTTCAAACATTGCTCTAATAATTAAAATGAGAAAAAAAAAACAAAAAAAAAAACCCCCCAAAAAACAACTTTCCTCTACACAGCAAAACACCATTTCTTTCTTATTTGGGGCAGTGATGAAGCGGTTCTGAAACATTTAGAAATGTACGTTTAGTAGACTATTGATTAAGTGGATTTAAAACAATTGAAGGAGACATTAATCCGGTACTACTGTTTTCATAAATATATCAGTCAATTTACACAAAGTAAAGTGAACACAAAATAAAAGGGAAAAGTTAAAATACTCAAAGTTATCTCATTTGAAAATTAAGCACCAGAAGTCCACCTCTGGTCAACTTTTATTTCATCCTTGTTCCTCCTTGGCTCCCTTAGCTAAATTGAACTCTTTGACTATTTCTGGGTTGAAAATTAGGAACTTACCTTCTTGAAGTTTGGAGAATAGAGTCTGGTATTTCTTTCAGTTCCTATTAAGTGCTTGAGTCTATTGACGTGGACAGTAAGTCACACTGACTTTTGGCCAAAACGTAAAGATTATTACTGTCCCCCGTCCTTCTATATGAGAAAGAATCAGACGTGGTAAACATTTCCAACATAAATGACCTCAACTGTTACTTTATTTTATACCTCTTATTACTTTCTGCCGAAAAAGCCGACCTGCCTCCACCAGTGGCAGTCTTTCCATTTTGTATCTGACTTGTAGAAATTGCTTTTCGATGGGGGAATGTTCTAAAGCAAGCTAACGTTTATTTATCTAAAATGTCCTGTTATTCCAAAACTGTGTGCTTGGCCTAGGAAGAGTCAGGCGGGCATTTTATGGCTCAACTAGATTACCTTGTATGATATTCAGAGTCTGATTTACTAATGAGCGTCATCGGCACCACTTAGGAGCTTGTTAGGATTACAGAATGTGAGATCCCACCGAGGACCTACTCAATCAGAACCTGTGGGAATGTGGTCCAGGACTTGGGTTTTAACAAGCCTGCCATGTGCTGTCACGCACACCACGCTGGAGTAGCACAGCTCTACGACTTTGCTACTCAGGTGTAGTTCTGGGACCAGCAGCGTCAGAAACATCCGAAAGGGGAGCTCGTTAGAAATGTAGACTCTCAGGTACAACTCCATGCTGACTGAGTCAGAATCTGCATTTTAACAGAAGCTCCAGAAAATTCATGTGCACATTAAGGTTTGACTAGCGCTGTTCCTCAGGACTTACCTTGTGTTTTCTGTGTAGGTAAACAATAAGATTTGTCATATTATTTAATAAAATTGGCATTATTAGATATGGATCCTAATATACTTTAAATGAAGAGTTATGTTAAGGAAATATCCCTAAATGTAACTCACCCAAAGGGAGAACTGGTATTGACTCTGAAATTAAAATTCTCATTGGAATTTTGAGAGCCATGAATAAGTATATTGAGTATATATCTATAAATGAGTCCTACAAAAAAATAGCTACTAGAGAAACAAGGATGGAGAAGGTCACCTCGCAGACCTACTGTCTACTTCATTCCTTTTTTTTTTTTTTTTTAAACAGGACACTATAAGTGTACTAAAAATGACTGGAACACATCATCAAGACGATGGGGAAAAGTGCCTTCTCTCAGTGCTTAGTGCAGAGATTGGTTTTCTAGCAAATACTGCCAGCTCTGCTCTGGCACATGTTGTCATTCAGGAAATGTGCCTCAGTCAAACACAAAGAAAAACTAATTTTTTTTGTGAGTGTTGAGTTCTTAGGGAAGAACTCTTATTTGAAATAACATGGACATGAAATTTGAATTTTTAAAGCTTGCACAGGTACACGGATACCTGGTCACGAATTCATTCCTTTTGCACAGACATCCCTGAGTCTCACAGCTCGGAGACAACTGTCAGCTGTCACAGCAGGGCAGGTTGCTGCAGCTGCAGTGCTGGGAGGAAGAAGCCAAAGCACTTAAACCGAGGTCTGCATCATATCTTGCCATGTTGTAACCACTTTTGCTTCTTGCCAAGCCTGAGAAGTGGAGTCTTAGTATAATAGCCCTATCAATTTTTTCACAAAGATTTTAATCTCTATAAGCCTGCAAAATGGCTTTGACAACTATGATTGTCTAAACCTCATTCCGATATCAAGCTCTTCTTTATTCTTTTATTTCTGACACTCAAAGATTCTCTACCAGATTCACTTTCTTCACCAACTACCTTACACCCTTTTCCATTAGGAAAGAAAGAGAACCTATACATTGATACTTTACTATTGCTATGGTTATTCTCAACATTGGAGATCAATTTTAATATCCATTTCGAAGCTCCAGATAGGAAATGAGATGAATTGATCAATAAAGCTCAGAGGTAATATTAATCATATCACAAAATGAAGGGGGTGTGTTACCAAGTTAACCTTACGTTATACCACATTCCTTATGTCACATGCTTATTTATCCCAGCAACAATGGTAGTTAGCCTCATTGCTACGGGTTGTCATTCGGGATCGTATATCCGTTCAGTCAGCATGTACTAAGTACTGGGCACCTGTTATGTGCTGCCGGGTGTTAAAGTTAAGTGAGACAGAGTTCTGAGCCCCAAAGTGATCACAGCCTGGTAGGGCTGAGAGGTCTGTGATGCATCACAGCGAGCCCTACTTGCTTGTGGGGGTCAGGTAATGCTTTAGCGAGGATCTCTTGAGGGTCAGGTGAGAGGAGGAGGAGGAGGAGCGTATTCTTGGCAGAGGAGAAGCATATGCAAAGTTATGGCAGTGGGTATAGGGTAGAGAATGGTACACTCAGGCAGCAGCGAGAAGCTCCATGGCAGTAGGGAGCACACTGAGAGAGCCTGATGGGATGCGGCAAACAGGCCATCTTCAAGTCAAGCTGTCTCCCCAATCAGCCTTCCTAAGAAAAGACTTCAGCCCTGTGTGCTGTGAGATCCAGCTGAAATCTAGCAGTGCTTGATGCCTCTTCAGAGAACTGTTGGATCTATCAAGTAGCTATAAAATAACAAACATTAGGAGCTTAAATTAGGTCAGAGAAAAATATAGTCAATCCAAATGACATTTCATTTTACTATCAGAAACAAACTCTGTTAGACTGCGAACACTTCAGTGTGTCTAATACTCTCTTGATTGTTTTTCCTCTGGATATAGTTTTTTATGGGGATGAACAGACATGCCAAAGACAAAAATCAAATAGAGCAGGGAGAAAAGTTTTGTCTATTTATTATGGCAAGCTATGGCTTCTGCAACATCTGAAAATTCATGAGAAAATATGTACTTTTAAAATTTGTCTTATCATTTGACACTTCTCACGAGAAGCTCTGATCTTAGTAGTAGTATGGCGTTGGTCGGGATTGTTTACTTATTTTGCAAGTTAACCTTGAACAAGTTATTTAAATGGAGTTTATTCTGTAAATCGCAGATGTCATGTCCTTTATTGCCACTGAAATCGGAAAGGTTGGATTTGCAAGTGCACATACACACCTTGGAGCGTTCGAAAAGTGCAAATAGAGCAAATATGTCTTCTAAATGTTAATTAGCTGTAATAATAATGAACGATTGTATTTACTGATACTAAATTACAATTATAAACTGATTTAACAGATAGGATATAACTATAAACAAACGGGAAGAGGAAATGACCCAATTTCCTCCTAAGTTTGAGAGCGACCGGATTGAGTGATCTTTTTTACTTCCCTTCTCCTTTTCCCCCAAATTCTGTCACAACATATTTAAATAACTTTTATAATGAAAGTTTTCGTTATTTTAAACATAAATGATACTTTGAAATAAAATTATTTTATTGAAACTAAATTTAAACACTCTTAGTATCTACTTAAATATTTATTTAGTTCAATTAAGACATTGTCATTATCAAAGAAGCCCTCGGCGGCGTCAGGGGAGGAATGTGTGAAACCTAGAAGGTGTAGACGAAGTCATCTGCTGTGATGGGTGATAGATACATCGTTTACATCTTCGTACTGTGGAAAATGCCCACGGTTGAAGTCATCTGTTTATGCCTTCTCCAGTCAATACTGTCAGGTTGTAGGCCCTCTTAGGGCCACCCTTACTTTTTCCCAGAGTGATGTCTAGATAACATAATGAATAAATTTCTGCTAATTAATAGAACAACTAGGCAAATCATTGTGACCAGAAGCCCCAGACATTTCCTCTTTTTTAGACAGCTGTTTGTTTGAAACGGTTTATTTCTGATGGCAACACATGACTCTTCTTGAGGAATGACCAGAGTGATAATTAATGGAAGCCACCTGGAAAGCACTAAGATTAGGCTATAGGGAGATCATGACCTTTTGAAATTGTTCAAATCAGATTTTTTAGAGGGGATCAGGGGACTTGACATTATTAATATTTTTTTCACTTTCGCTTTTTCTTTTTTAGGCTAAAGGTTATTAAAATAGAGTAATAAATTATGCCATTTGAAGAGAAATTA
>NW_011888810.1:6180330-6202024 GCF_000151845.1 Pteropus vampyrus | reverse complement strand
CAGCCTGGCTCACAGCTAACAGCAGTCAGGGCTGCTTTTATCTTTCTCACTGTCCTTCACCTCATGTACACTGTGTATCAGCCAGAACTACCAGATCTGCACACAGACCACTCACTCTTCAAAACTCCCCTGTGAGAATAGGAGGTTTCATTCTTCCTGATTTACCCATAAAACCTCCGCATCTCTTATATGTCCGGTTGCTTGCCCATGGACACACAGTGAACAACTGAAGCTATTTATTATGAAAACATAACTAGGTCAATAAGTAAACGTAAGAAACAATGAGACGTTTCAAAGGAAGTAGAGACACAAGTGGTCGAAGGGAACTGGAAAGACTTGTGGACCTGCAGCATATGGTATGTCATTTAAGTAGTGACAGAAACTCAGAAAAAAGGTTCCTTGGATAGGTGGTTTCTGGGAGTCATTCCAGGTCCACTGTGAGCAAAGGCAGAGCGAAGGAAAAATGAGAGTACAAAGATGAGTATAACTGGAGTGACAGCACACATAGGAAGAGTATGTGAAAGTCAGAGCAGAAGACTAGGATGGGGTTTGAACAAAAGCCGTGAGAAGGGCGTGCTTAATTCATCACTGGATGTTTTTGACCCAGGAAGATTATTCCAAGCTGCGAGTGATGTGTGTAATAAGAATGAACCTTTACCGAGCTTTTAGCATCAACTAATCATTCATTCATTCAGAAAATACTTATTTAGTGTTGTGCCTTAGGCAATGAGATCCATGCAGGGGAATCAATCACGGATAAGACTTTTTCCCTTTTTTTAGAGGATATCACAATGACACATGGAAACAGGACTTTAGAATCCAGCTTCTATTTTAGTAATCATGTGAACAGAGACCCAGAGGCTACAGGAGAAGGGCCAGCTGACTCCATTGGGCATGAGGGAAGGCTATATGTATGTAATAGGTGGTATTTGGACCAGGAGTCCAAAGCGTGGCGAGCAGTTTCCAGGCAGAGAATCCATGGATGATGCTGAGCAGAGGGATGGCAGAACATGAATAAACAAACAATGAGAACTGAGAAAAGTCATTAAATATGACCAATAGAAGAATGTCGGTGATCACTGAGCTATTACTGTCAGGAGAATTGTGGGGAAGGAGATAAAATCATAAACAGTTAAATATTAGTGAAAATGAAACAGACAGAGGCAGTGGCTGTTTATACCTCCTTTCCAGGGAGAATAGGGCAGGGCATGCGATAGAGAAGGAAGAAGCTTTGGAACGTGCAGACAGCACACATCAGGTATGGAGTGTGCAGTTTGTTTTTATCATTATGTATTTCTAGGGATAGAATATATAGCAACTGTTACATACCTAAGAGTAACCATAAAATAACCCCAAATAATAAAGCCTGAACTGTAAAATAATAATGCTGTTGTCAATTCATAAATGCTGTCATTTCATGAATAAAATGTCATGATTGTAATCACAGCATTACAAATAAATTAATAAATAAATAAATACATGGAGAGAGAGAGAAAGATTTTATGCTATAAGAAACTTTGGACTTATGTAGTGTAAGGTTTCTCAATTTTGTTTAGCATGCATTGGAATTGTCCAAAGGGCTCGTGCACTGCCACATACTACTGCATGCTGGGCCTCTGCCTTACCTTAATACTCACTCTCCCAGCCATGGACACTCAGGTTGTTTTCAGCCCTCAGCCCCATGCCGCATATAGCATCATGTACATGTCCTGTATACACCTATGTGAAAATTACTTTTGATTATATATCTACAAACAGAATCACTAGGTAATAGAGTATATATGTATCAATGATTAGACTACATAATGCAAGGGTGCTCTCAAGAATAGCTATACCAGTCTACCCTCCCACCAGCCATACATGAGACTTCCTACAGCTCTATGTTCTTGCCAACATGTGGTATTATCCAGGTGACTTTTGCCGGCCTTTTAAGCACAAAGCAATATCTTATTTCCTACTGTCTTTTAAAATAATAAAAATTGAGCATCTGCTCACATTTTTGTTTTCTTCCTATCTTAATTTGCTGCGTGAACTTAGATGTCATTTCAGCTTTCTAAGTTTCAGTTCTCTCATCTGTAAAATGAGGAAAAAGTAAACCTCTCTTTCATAGGAAGGTCATGAAATGAATTAATCATGGAATGTAATTTGTACTAGATCTGCAAAGTAGTAAGCTTCCCAAAGGAGTTATCTATATTTCTTATTCTTGATTTTAAAATATGATTTATCAAAAGGCATATCTAAAAAGCATTTAAGAAATTCAGTTATTAGGAAATGCCAATAATCAGAATTCAGTTATTCTGATATTCAGTTTGGAAATATTCAGGTCACTGGATTCCACAGTGAGAGACAATCAAGAGAAACAACACAGCCGAGAATGTCCAGGACAAGGGAATTTGGTAAAGGAAAGAAGCTAACGACAGATGAAAACAGAAAAATAGATTTTGCTTTTCCTTTTTTGTTTATATTTCTATGTGTATTACAATTGCATCATTAAAAATAACCAAATAGAGGAAGTTATAAAAAGAAATCCATAGTTTATCATTTAAAAAAATGATCAAAACATAGATGTATCATCTTTATTCTTTTCTTATTATGCTTAACTTTGAATTAACTTATAAGTATGCCGATCACACAATCATGTGTTATACCTAATAAAGAGAACATGCTAATTTTTCAGTGATCTGCAAAAATCACCATTTTAATTGCTTTATAATATTCCATCAAGTGCATGTGCCAGGGTAATTACATTTTAGTGCTCTGGACTTGAAAGTAATCCAATATCTTCGAAAATGTATAGTAAAAATTATAAGTTATTTTAATCAAATGGACTTAAATGTGTTAGCATATCGTATTGTAAGCCAATGTGTTTAATAATACCTTATATTTGTACAGCTCCATAGAGAGTAAACATTTAGTAGCATTATCTTCAAGCAGTGCTGTGATGTTGGCAATCTGAGTGTTATTACGGTGTTCGAGATGAAGGAACCAACCAAGGCTGTGTGTTTAAAATATGCCTTAGATCTGACCTTTGGAAGAACCTGTATAGGGATTCCATTCTCCAGTGTGCTTCTTTAATACATCATTCATTACTTAAGTGAAGCAGCTCAAAGTAAGGTTAACTGAGGGGCTGAATTTGAATCTCTTGGTACAGGTGGGTGTTCGATTAATCATTCTTAAGTTGCTTAATATGTGGTGTCTTTATATAAAGCTCTGTCAAGATTTTTGTGAGCATTAAATGAATATGTGAAATTGCTTAGCACAGTGAATAGACATTAGAAATTTAAGATTTAATGTAAGACTTGCAGAGTACTTTATATAAACACTCATATTTTGAGTATTTCATAACTTATGACAATGACATGATGGTAAAGAATTTATGATAAACGTATGATAAAAGCATGTATTTCAAATAAGGAAATAATTTCTTGAATTTTGAATAGAAATGACACAGAACTAGTAGACTGCTCAAATGCAATTGTTACTGAGCTTTTATCAATGGAATTGTGTTTTTTTCAGTGTCGCTTTCTGTGAGCACTTAGCCCTCACCGTCAAAGGCAATATTAGGTTATATTATTCTAGAGACCACCATAAAACCACACAAGCATTGCGATTGCTTTTTGCTGGTGGTCACTTAGGTCTGACCAGTACAACTGCTGAGCAAAGTAAAATGGAAAACTGCAACTTTCAATGTCATCAATTTCTAAATGTATAGAAAACATACTGTATAGCATGTGAATAGATTAGAATTTTTTTATGTTGCTAAAGAATATAATTTACAAAAACTGATAATTTTATCAAATATAATCAATTTTCATTACTAAAGAAAACAGTTTTTTGTGGTGCAGTGAGAGTTTTTAAGTTGACTAGCTACACTGAAATGAGTTTCTCGCCTGTCAACAGGAAATTTTCAAAATATATGCCTATGATAAGTAGAAGAATATTATAAAGGAAAGACTTCTTACATACACTAATTCATTTTATCATCCCAACGATCACCTGCACTTACGCTCATACATACAAGTAAAGAGAGTAGCAGAATAAACACCCTTGTTCACATCCCCCAGCTGTTAAACCATGCCAGTACTTTCCCATCCATCTCCCTGATATAACTTTTCAAAGACGTCAATCTAATAAAAAATAAAGATTCCTATGCAGGACTGTTAATGCCAGAGCCTGTTCTCTGCACACGTACTCTGTACACTATTGCCTCGTTCACTCTCTGTTCCTCAGTCGAGACTTGAGTCCCCGAGGAATTGCCGAAGGCATACCTGTTCAGAGCAGATCCTGATTCCTATTCTTACAGAGTCATGATTTTCCTACTCGAGAAAACAAAGCCGGAAGAGGTCACTGTGTCTGTTGTTCCTTTATTCATAATTGTGACATTTGTGGTCTAAGAATTTGTGGCTGTTCTGGAAGAATTCAGAGGAAAATTTGAATGTATAGAACAATGGACTCTATACTACATATTAAAAAAAAAAAAAAGACAAATATTATTTAAGTGTAAAGTAATAAGCCCCAATACTGTGTTATTGGAATTCTCGTAAAGGTTGCCCTCGGATTCATCTTAGTTTCTTTATAGAGAGCCACAAGGCATTTTATCTGGTTCCTTAAGGAAATGCTTATGGCTATTCTATGTATTATAAATATTGTAGTGTCTTAAAATTCAAATAAGCAGAATTTGAATACCTATACAATATCATTAAAACCACATTCAATGTTTTATAAACTGACTTCAGGGATGCACCCTGATATCTATCAAGGTTCTCTATGTTTAAACTTATTACATACGTTGGAAATAGTTTTCAAATGCTCATCAACCAATCTCAGTTGCACTGAAACAGAAATAACATGGGTATTTAGGAACTTCTTATTGCTGCATGGAGCCATAATTATACCGACTGAAGTGTAATTTCCAAAATTTATATTCAAAACAAACTAGTTTAAAGAGAAATAAAGCTCTGCATTCAAGAAACTGAAACTATTTTTAAGTAACTTTTCTGAGGAAGTATTTTCTTGACATCTTGTCTTGAGGTGAAAAATATTGTCAACTACATTCAAATCAGTACTGGGCTTTCCTTCCTATTGGGATTGTCGCTTTGATCAAAGGATATTTAGAAGAGTTGCTATTTCCCTTCGATCGTTTAGCTGAGAGACTTGGATATTAAGCCCAAACAATGCGATTTTGTCAGACTAATTAGCTGTCGGTGACAGGGGGCCACCTGTGAGGACTTGATAACTACACAATGCAGCAACCACAACTGCACTTCATTGAGGTTTATTATGAGCCTGGGAGATGTTAATCTCTTCATTTTACTTAATTCACACTTCAAACTTTGAAAGTAATTATTTCTAGCCCCAATTTATAGATGAAGAAAACTGAGGTTTGGGAATATATGTCATTCACGATTCTCCAGCTATTGTGATAGATCCCAATCTATCGAGAGCCATGATAAGTCTTGTTTTTCCAGGGCGACCTAAAGTCTCCAGGTCAAAGGTTTGGATGGATGTCTTTAATTTCTCTTTATGGAGAGGAGGTGAAGGCAATATTAATGTTTCAGTTGTTGTTGGAATAATGACTATTGGGGCTTGAAAAAAGTTTTGTTCAAAGATAAAAGAGATGTTTGAACCTGAAATAGATGAGTTTGTGTTGTCTCTGTTGAGTAGAAGAACTATTTCCCAAATCTTAGGCATGCTAACATTAAAAACGAAGCACATGTATTAAGGCATTTATGTTTTCTGTATTCTTTGTTTCATTCATCTACATCAAGATACCCATGGGTATGCGAGCCACTTACCAGTTTGTTTTGTTACACCTGGAAGTATTTCAAAAGGCAACGCAAGTAGGCAGGTGTTATTATTGATTAAAATAAAAACGCTTTTGTACCAGTCTCTCTAACCTAGTGTCTGCTGCATGCATTTATTCACTCTCTGCTCCCAGAGGACAGATGAATTTGTCTCTTTGGTGAAGAATAGGTTAAGAAAATCTGCATGTTCTTGCTCCCTGGTTACATTATTACTAAGTAAAGTAGTGTCTCTTTTGACTTTCTGTGTAATGAAACTTTAATTGTGTGACCAAATTATACAGAATTTGAAGGTCAGACAACCCAAAATAATACTGCATTGTATTTTGGGCTATGCATTCTAAAAATATTTGGTAGAATTTAAATTTGGCACCAACTTTAAAAAGAATACTTTAGAGTCCATTAATCTTTGTATCTGCTAAGACTCAATGTTACATTTAGGCACACCTCAGAGGTTATACAGCTTCTCTGAGTGATAAGCTTCTGTGAAAGTTTAGATTATGATCTAAATGAAGATACAGTGCTCACCAGTCAAATAAGGAATATAGTATTTAATGTACCTCACGATGTACATGAATATACACGTAATATACATTAATAGTATAATATATTTAATACATGTTAAATAATGAATGGCTTCAGGGGCCTAAATAAGAGCCATTAACTCTAAAACCAGAAGGAACAGTTAAGGGCTGATTGAACTCTATCCACGTTTTTCAAACATTTCTGTTTTTCAAAATAAGTTTAACAAAGTTGATATTTTATTTTGCTGGAGGTATTGGTTGATTTTATTAGTCTCTTTCTAAAACACATATTTAAGTTTCTACTTGGGAAAACTATTAGCAATTCATTTAATAAATAAATGGCATCTTGAAGCACTCTGAAGACTAATCAATAAATTAGAGAAACTATAAAAACATTAATAGAATGTAGAGGTAAGTGAGGAATAATTTACTTTAAATTTTATAATATTTCTAATAGGAAACTCAGTTTTCTTTCATCACTGAACAATAGCTATTTAAATGGTAACGGTTATAAGACTGCCATTATTCTTTGTAATATTAATGGTAAAAAGGAAAAATGTTAATGGAGCTCTTTATGGTATAATGGATGATAAATTATATGATATCTACAATCCGAAGTTGAAAGGTACTTCTCATGGTGTTCTTAATGATCTATAGAAAAGCACAAAAGTGAAAAACAATTTTAATGAGGTATTCTTCAAAAATCTTCTGTTTTTGCTTTTGGATAAATACATGCAAATTTAAATCTTGTCTTCACTGAACTATCTTTTAAAGTGTTAAGGATATTTTCCATTGTTAGGTTGATAATTTTTGTTTAACTTTTTTTTATATTGAAGTACTGCACACATCCAGAAAAAGATGAAAGCCGTATATCTATACAACTCATTGAATTAGCAAAAAGTGAACACACCTATGTAAATATCACCTAGGCCAATAATATTGTTGCATCTTAAAACAGCTCCTTTTGATGCTCTTCTTGATCATTACTACCTATCTCTTTTCCCAGAGTAATCACTATCATGACTTCTAATGTCTTTTCAATTATATACAAAAGAAATCAATAGAATATATTCTTTTTTACACCTGGCTTCTTTGGTTAACATACTTGTAAAAATGCATCCATGTTGTTGTATCTAGATATAATTGATTTATTTTTATTGCTTTACAACATTTCATTATATGAATATATTAAAATTTGTTTATGCATTCTACAAATGGACATGTGAGTTAAATGTTGGGACTATTCTAAATGATACTTCAAGAACACTCATGTGCATGTCTTTTGGTACACGGTGCTGCTTTTTTTGTAGGGTACATTCTTCAGAGTAGAATTGCTGGCCCATAAAATAAATATATGTTTTACTCTAATAGAATATGTGAAAGCCTTTTTGTGGAGATTGTACTAATTTACACTCTCAACAGCAGTGTATGAAAATTTCATTTACTCTACATCCTTGACAACACTAGATGTTGTCATTTTTCTCTTATTGTAGCTTTTTGTCGTTTCCCTCGATTTTAGCCATTCTGGTTGGTGTGCAGAATTCTCACTCTATGATATTAATTTGTAGGCCCTATAGCTAATGAGATTGGACATCTTTTCATAAATTTGTTAGTTATATAGATCTTTCTTTTGTCCCTCTCTTTCTTATTGCTTTGTAGTTCTCTCTATATACATATGAATTAAAATTATGCAACTATTAGAATAGCCAAAATCCAGAACACTGACAATACTAAATATTGACAAGGATGTGGCGCAACAAAAACTCTCATACACTGTTGGTTGAAATAAAAAGAGACAGGAATCACCAAGATACTGTGGAAGAAAAACAAAGTTGGAGGATTTTATTTGCTGGTTAGAGTTTTAAAATGTTACAAAACAATAAGAAAATGTCATGTTGGCAGAAGGTTACTCAACTCAACCAACAGAACAGAATAGAGAATCCAGAAACAGAAGCAACATATATGAAGAGTGAATTTTTGACTTCCTGTTTCATTCTTGGTTTTAATTTACTGTACATTTCCCCCAACATTTTAACATCCATCCTTAGCTCATTAATTACTTTTCTTCTTTTGATGTCCATGTGCTCACTAGCAGTGATTTCTCTATCATTTGTGATATTGATAATTTAGATCTTCTCTCATTTTTCCTTGGACAGCATGACTAGGGATTTACCAATTTAAGTAAACTTTTTAAATAACCAGCTTTTAGTTTTGTTGATTTTTTTCCTAATATTTTTCTGTTTTCAATTTACTAATTTGCGCTATCATTTTCATTATTTCTTTTCTTTTGTTTATTTTAGACCTACTCTATATTTTTTAGTTTCTTGACATCAACACAGATTATTTATCTAGGTCTTTTTTCCCTTAATATATGAATTTAATGCTATAAATGCTGCCGTATGCCACAAATTTTGATAAATTGTATTTTCATTTTCATTTAGATCAATTGTGAAAAATTTTACTTGAGACTTCTGCTTTAACTCTTGGATTGTTTCTAAATATTTGGGGGACTTTCTAGCTATCTTTGTGTTACTGATTTCTAGTTTAATTGTGATTTAAGAGCACACTTTGAATGATTTATATTCTTTTAGATTTGTTAGGGCGTATTTTAGGGCCCATAATGCAGTCCATTATGGTGAATGTTTCATATGAACTTGGATGGAATGCCTCTTGGATGGAATAATCTGAAGTGACAATTAGACCCAGCTGATTAATAGAGATATACAGATCTCCTATATTCTTACTGTTTTTCTGTCTTCTTGATATATCAATTACTCTAACTATAATAATGGAATTTTCTCTTTTTTTTTCAGTTCCATTAGTATTTGCCTCACGTATTTTGATTCTCTGTTATTAGAGACATACACATAGAGGTTTGTTATACTAACCTGGAAAATTGATGGTTTTGTTATTATGCAATGTATCTGTTTGTCTCTGATAATCTTCCTTGTTCTGTATTCTGCTTTGTCTGGCATTAATATAGTTTTTCCAGCTTTCTTTAGATTAGTGTTAGTGTTAAAGTAAAGCACAAAATGAAAACCAAACTTCAAAATTCCCTGAGCAAACAAAACCATTTAAGCCACGTAAGCAAAACTAAGTCTAGCTTATTTTATCAACATAAGTGAAACTTAATGTAGTTTGTTTTTTATAAATGCCTCATAATTATAAATGAAACTTAAGTCATCTTCCTCAAAAATGGTATGAGATAATCATTTTGAACCAATTCCTTGCTGTCTGGAAACCCTCTTTGTCATAACCAATCATTATTAAGGTTTAACAATTTCCCCATCTTCACTTTATAAGCCGTCTTGTAACATCATGCCTTTGAGCTTTACTTCATGTCAATTTTGGTTTGAAAGTTTCCAGTTCTTGAACCATTCATGCACAATAAACTCTTAACGAATTACTATTTTATTGATCCGGTGGTTTTAATTTTGCTATTTCTAGATTTTTTGACATTAGCATGGACTGTTTTTCTCCATTCCTTTACTATCTTAGTCTTTATATTTAAAGTGTATTTCTTGTAGAAAACACGTAATTGGGCTTGGTTATTATACTCCAAAGATCTGTCTTTTAAGTAGTGTATCTAGATCACTCACTGTTAAAGTGATTGTTGATATATTTGGATTAATATCTACCATGTCTGTAATTGTTTTATATTTGTTGTCATTTGTTTCTTGCTCAATGTATGAATTTTGGAGAGACATGATTCAGTCCATAGCACCATATAACCTCAATTTTCTGACAGGTCTCAGAAAAGTCATTGATTTTCAGTTTGTCCAGCTTTCTTGTTGTATAGAGTGATATTTTCCAAGGTCTTTAAATACAGAGCTGATGCCTTTCCTATTTACTAATGTGTGTGTGTGTGTGTGTGTGTGTGTGTGTGTGTGTGTGTGTGTGTGTGTGTTTACATATGTATGTGTGTATTTAAGACTATAAAGTTCCCTTTAAGAATAGTTTTTGCTGATGTTTTATTATTTTCTTCTGGGTATAGGACATTACATATGAAAAATTTTACAGATAATTTGGGATCTAGATGGATTTTTTTTTTACAGAGTGTAATTACATTTGCTTCTATAGGCAGCAAGGAGCACTAGACATCTCTGATAATCTTAATATAATTTCATAGTTTGAGAAGATGGGGAGCTGAATTTTAATCTGTGAGGAGTTGTCATTTTCTGACTTATTCTTCATTCTAAATTGTAAACCCTCAAAGTTCTAACACAAAACCTATGGAAGCTTACAGAGTATTCCCATCCTTGAGAGTCCTAGAACTAAAATTTTCTTACTAATCCTATGAAGTTTCAAAAGATCTCAAGTTCTGTGTCTCAGTTTTTCCTCTTCAGAAATCATTTAGTCACCTATAAAGAGAAAAGGTCTTAAAAGGTAGGGCTCACCTCTTTGGATTTTCTTTTCCCAGAACTTGGGAATTTAATATCAATTGTCTTTCAGCACGTCATTACCTATTTTTCATTTTGTACCACTTTTCTAGCAGGAGGGTTGTTCAGAATTTAGTAGTCTGCCACAACCATAACATGACGATTTTTTAGTTAAAAGTTATTTTCCATGTCAATAAAATTTTATTCGCCTTCCACAAAATTGTACACATATTATTTTCATATAAATTTAAGCTTAATGACTTCTCCATATTATCTTCCATAAAACAATTTATTACTTCATCTCAATTCTATTTATAGACTACAGTGAAGGTTGTAGCTTTTTTGTGCTTTTTCTCTTTTGCCATTTGATCTTTCTGTCTTGAGATTTCAGAACTTTCTAAGCTAAAAGGGCCTAAACAGTATATTTTACCATTTTGTGTCTCCACAGATTATAATATAATGACTGACACAAGGAATCTCACTGAAATATTGTTAATAATTAGTATCTCTTCAAATAAATATTTAAAAGATTTTAAGTATTTTCTGAGATATGGTAGAAACTGATTTTACTTAATAACATTCTATACTCATTTTGAAAGTTTCAATTTATTATACACAGAAAAAATTTAATTTTCTGATTTGATTTCTGTAATAATAAATAAATGACATTCACACTCACAAGATAGAATCAACTCTTGTATGTATGTTTACAATGTCTTGTTCAACATGTTTAAAAGTTATTCTGTTTTTTCTTTTTACTTTTTTAAAAATAATTTTTTAATTTTTCAATTTCAGTTGGCATATGATATTATTTTAGTTTCAGATGTACAACATAGAGATCTGATATTTATACAACTTATGAAGTGATTGCCCCGATAGATCTAGTACCCATCTGATACCATACATAGTTAATACAATATTATTGACTGTTCCTTTACATCCCCATGACTATTTGTCACTACCAATTTGTACCTCTTAATCTTGTCCCCTTTTCGCTCACTCCTTTAACCCCCTCCCATCTGGCAACCATAAAACTATTCTCTGTGTCTACGAGTCTGTTTCTGTTTTGATTGTTTATTTTGCTCTCTAGATTCCACATATAAATGAAATCAAATAGCATTTGTCTTCTCTGTCTGACTTACTTCACTCAGCATAATAACCTCTAGGTCCATCCATTGTTGCAGATGGCAAATTTTAATTCCTTTTTATAGTTGTGTAATAGTCCATTGTATATATGTACCACTTCTTACCACTTCTTCTTTATCCATTCATCCATTTATGGACACCCAGGTTGTCTCCATATCTTGGCTATTGAAAATAATGCTGCAATGAACATATGGATTCACATGTCCCTTTGATGTAGTGTTTTAGGTGTCTTTGGATAAGTATCCAGCAGTGGGATTTCTGGGTCCTCCTTTGTCTCTTGTTATTGCCCTTGTTTTGTCTGGTATAACTATTGCTACCTCAGTTTTCATTTTGTTTTGTTTTATTTTTATGAAATTCTTTCTTCATCCCTTTACTTTCGGTCTGTGTGTGTCTTTCGATCTGAAGTGAATCTTGTGTAGGCAGCATATGTAAGGGGCTTGTTTACTTATCCATTCTGCCACTCTATGTTTTTCGATCGGAGCATTTAATACATTAATATTTAAAGTAATTGTTGATAGAGTTATAGTTATTGCAATTTTATTGTTCATTTTTAAAATTTTTTTCCTTTTTCTTAAAGAAGTCCCTCTAATATTTCTTGTAATACCAGCTTGATGTGATTAAGTCCTTTAGCTTTTTCTTGTCTGAGAAGCTCTTTATGTGTTCTTCAATTGTAAATGATAGCTTTGCTGGGCAGAGTAATCTTTGTCGTAGGTCCTAGCTTTCCATTATTTTGAATATTTCATGCCAATCCCTTCTGGTCTTCAAAGTTTCTGTTGAGAAATCAGCTGACATTCTTATGGGAGCTCCCTTGTAGGTTGCTTTTTTCTTACTGCTTTTAAGATTCTCTCTTTGTCTTTAACCTTTCATATTGTAATTATGATGTGTCTTGGTTTGGGTCTGTTTGAGTTTATCTTGTTTGGGACTCCCTGTTCTTCATGGACTGGTACGTCTGTTCCTTTTCCCAGGTCAGGGAAGTTTTTCATCATTATATCTTCAAATAGGTTTTCAATTTCTTGCTCTCTCTCTTCTCCTTCTGGTACCCCTATGATGCGAATGTTGGTACACTTGATGTCCCAGAGGCCCCTTAAACTATCCTCATTATTTTGGATTCTTTTTTCTTGTTGTTGTTCTGATTGGCTGTTCACTGCTACCTTACTCTTCAAATTACTGATTCAATCTTCTGCTTCATCTAATCTATTGTCGATTTCTTCTAATGTAGTCTTCATTTTTGACTGGTTCTTTTTTATGTTTTCTCTGTACACTTTTATGTTTTATATCTCTTTGTTAAAATTCTCACTGAATTCCTCTACTCTTCTCCTAAGTTCATTAAGCATCCTTATAACCAGTGTTTTGATCTGGTAGATTGCTTATCTCCATTTTGTTTAGTTCTTTTTCTGGAGTTTTGTTCTGTTCTTTCATTTGGGACATGTTTCTTTGTCTCCCCATTTTGGATGCCTCCTTGTGTTTGTTTATATATATTAGATAGGGCTTCTGTGTCTCCTGGTCTTAGTAGAACAGCCTTATGTTTTAGACGTCCTGTAGGGACCTGTGGCACAGTCTCCCTGGTCACCTTGTATGGGTTATATATGCCCTCCTATCGTAGTTGAGCCTTGGTTTCCATTTGCACATCAATGGAAGGAATTGGCCCTCAGGCTGATTGGTTGTGAGAACTGGCTTGTGACTACAGTGAAGGAGCTGTTATGCAGGGGCTAACCCTATGGAGCAGGATTTTTTTTAGCAGGACGCTGGTGCCTGCCCAGTTGACCTTTGGGTATGTCTTCCTCGGATACAGCACTAGGTGCTGTTCTGGCTCAGTCTGAAGCTGGTCACAAGGTGTGCCAACCATGGGGCCTCCTGTGAGGAGCCCCAAGTTCAGCTATACCCTGTGCCCTGCCTGGGGTCACTTGGCATGAGCCACCAAGCAATCTGCAGAAGGCTGCCACCTGTGCTGGGCTTGGAGGTGACTTGAGAGGCCACGCTGCCAACCGAGGCTGGTTGCTGCTAGAGCTGGGCTTGGGACCACCTAGAATGATGTATAAGGCTCTCCAAGGCCAGATACTATTAGGATTTTGTGAACTCCTGAGAGATTTTAGGAAAGGCTGCAGCATGAGCTGAGACAGGCCGTTTGTATGGAAAAGCCACTGGAAGTGGCTTGGGTGAGCCCACAATTTGGGTGGGGCGAGGTATCAGGGAATCGCCAGTGGGGAACTAATGGCGTTAGCTAGGGTGATGGAGACTCAGATATAGTAGTCACTTGCATCTGTACTTTGGAAGGTGCTTAACAAAGGAACAGTAAATTCTGCCAGTACTTCTGTCTGGAAGAACGCTGCCCCTCCAGCCCTTGCCTTAAAGCCAGATAATTCAGTTCCTCCTCGAATATCTCTGGCACCTTTTTCAGCCGCTGCCCCAGTGCTGGAGCTCAGAGCAAGTGAGTCCTGAGTCTGTCAGTAAGTAAGTCCATGAGCAGGCCCTTTAAGAGGAATGCTTGGGACTCTAGCTGCACTTCATTTCACTTAGCCACAATATCTGCTGGCTTTCACAGCAGAAATTGTGAGGATTTCTCTCCCTGGCACTGGAACCCTGGGCTGGGGGCCTGGTGTGGGGCTGGGACCCCTTGCTTCTCCAGAGGGACCTCTGCAGGAGATATCCCTCCCAATTTTTAACTGCCATAGGCAGGTGTGAGACCAGCCTGTTTTACATCTCTGCCTCTAGTTTCAACATGGCTTCTTCTCTGTGTCCTTAATTGTAGAACTTCAGTTCAGCTAGACTTCAGGCGATTCTCACTGATGGTCGTTCTGTAGTTTAGTTGTAATTTGATGTGATCATGAGGGGAGGCAAGAGCAGTGTTTACCTACTCTGCCATCTTGGCCAGAAATTAAAAGTTATTTTTTATCTGGGTTTATGTTAGCGAAATTAGCACTTTTCAGTAGTTATTATTTTTTTTTTTGCTTTTCTTTTGCACTTTTTTTAGACCAGACAATTTCTTGGGAAGCATATTTGATAAATATGTATAACTAACATCATAAAATAAAAAGCTCATTTCCATTAGACAGCATGGTATGATAGATTTAGTGTCTGCACATCAGCTGACTGTGTCAAAAAGAGTTGTACTTGGAAATAGGTCATATGAAAGTCACATATGTAACTCATTCTTATGATAAGAGAGGCCAGGAGATTTTCATGTTTGCCTTTTTGTTGTGTAAGATTTCTGCTAGTGTTGCTGTTTATTTTTGTGGGAGCTGGATCAATTTTTATGTAATTACAGAGTCTGCTATATAACCACATGTAACTGGTCCCGTGGTTCTGATTTATTGCAGCAATATTTTGGATCCCCTTATGAACTGCCATACAGGCATATCCCTTTATGTATCTTGGCTTTCTTAGAAGAGCTGCTCAATTAATATTTGAAAAAAAAAATTAATGTTATTACACTTCTTCATAAATTTTAGAATCATTCTGGAAAGACTTAAAATCCTATGAAAAACTTTAATTCATTAACCCCATATATTATATTGGTTAGAATACATTTCCAGACCATCTATGAACACCTCATTGAGTTTGAAAATCATCAAGACTAAAAGATAAGAAAAATGCAATGAAGGCTTTTTGATTTTTATCACATAAGACACATTGCCTTAATCTTACTTGTAGATATTTCATGATATAATGGCATATCCCTTTACATCCTGTATCTGTTAGAAGGTTATCATTTATATGCAAGAGTTCCATTGATTATGGAACATTTGTCTTTTATTTTCATTCTGCTCTAATAATTTTGAGAAAATGTAAAGTTTAATAGAACAATCTTTTTGTTTATGAAAGTCAGCTGCTAGAGCTGTGTCCCAGTTCAGCAGTAATCTAAGTAGCGTTACTCTCAAATGTGTCGAAGATTTTAAATATAAATTAGGAGAAAAAAAAGCCTCAAATAAAATATCAAGTTTCCTCTAGGGTGAGTTGTTCACTTTTATATTCTGTTACAATGAGGCCCTTTTGATGGCTTAGCTAAATTATGGGCTTTGGGGTCAAAAAAGCCTGGAATTAAATTCTTACTCTGCCACTTTCTAACTGTGTGGCTTTAGGCACATAACCTCTACAATTTTCATTATCCCCAGTTTTAAAGTGGGTAGAAAATGACTACTTCATAGGTTCAAGCAAATATTAAAGCAATGCAATATATTTCTGCTGTGTCTGATTCTGAGATACAGACTTTGCATTCCAGACATTTAGACTGATAACACAGAATACAGTTGCTATTTATTTCTCTTTTTGGAAGTTAGCCCTAGAGAACTGTTCTTCTAAAATCTTTTCCCTCTCTGAAAAGCTTTAGATAACACAGAGAGGGAAAATGAGCATTGTTTATCCACAAGCTAGTAATATTTTTAAAAAGTGAGCCCAGGACCAAAAGCACAAATTAGCTTGGTTCACACAAGAAATGCAGAGTCCAGCCCACCCACAGATTTAGTGTGCAAGGTGCAGGATCTAGAAATCTGCATTTCTAAACAGCACAAGTAATTCTGACATATACCCAAGTTCAAAATCTAGAAGGGAAGACACAAACAGTCACATAATAATTTTTTTAAGAGAGGTATTTAAATCTGTGATTTCCTTTATGAATTGTGATGGCATGAAAAATCTTTATAGCAAGTTAAAGAATGTCTCCTAGGCAAAGGAAATACAACTGAAACCTGATAGTGTGCATAGGACTTTCATTTATAAGGTAATGTAACCTCAATCCCATGTCTCATTCACAAATATTCTGAAAAAATTCCCATTAAGTACTGGATTCCACAGCAGAATCTTTGTTATGTATGTATTGAAAAAAACTTCAACACATGGAGCAAAACAATATAATACAAATAATAATACAAATATTATTGTTCAGTTAAATATATTTAATTAATAGTAATGGCACATATTGATATGAGAAAGTTAAAGTACCCAGAGCACTACTAAATGATGTTTCTATCTATTCTGTCACTGTACATTCTTCCTATGTCTATATCTTAACTTTATTGTACTAATTATTATAAAATTAATACATGCTCATTAAAAAATTGAGATATGATTGAAACGTGTTACGTAAAAACCCCATATCTCTCACCTTACAATTTCTCTCAGTCTTTATAAGAAAAAACAGCTTAAAATTTGAATGTGCCAAGGTATTTTTATTATATAAGCAAACTAAGTATCTTATATTTCTTCTTTATGTTCTCAAAATTCAAATAACTCACAATAGATTAGGTAAATGTGAAAGGCCATCATTTTTAGACCTCCTTGTTCTACCTGCCTGTCTGTTGCCAGTGTCACTATGCAGCTTTTCTCCTGATCCCTTAAGATGGTAGTGGCATCCATCTAAATCTATGAAGTTCCATTACTTTTGAAAAAATGTGAGATCTTTTGGAGGGTTATCTAATTCATCATCATCCATCTGTCTGTTCACTGAAAGAAATTATAATTAGAGATTGTGTTAGCCTGCCAGTGGCACCCAGGAAAATAGAATCAGAGTATAAGAGGGTTGGATTAGGATTGAATGTCTACAGACCAGGTTCTCAACCCTGGGTGGACACTACCCTGATTTGGAGAGCCTATAAATACACACACACACACACACACACGCACGCACGCACGCACCCACGCACCCACGCACCCGCACACACGCCAATGCCAAGGGTATGAAATTTTTGAATAGAATGGAACTTTCTAGGAGGATCTTGTTATCAGTCCAAATGTCTGTGGGACTAAACAATGTTCTCTTATGTATGTTCTGAGAAATGGTATCTAAGAATGTGAACGTAATATGTTTGAAACATGCTGGATAACTATCCTTGTCATGGAAGATCCAATGCACATTTGCACATTCACATTTGACATGCTCTGAGAGGTCCTGTAATTGAGAGACCTGTTGAACTTTGCTTTTTTTTTTTAAGTCCAGCCTTTCTCAAACATGCACAGCTAACAAATATTTAATTGAGAACCACTTTGAACCAAGCCATGTTCTAGGTACTATGAATGGAAGGCAATAAAGCTCCCTGCTTCAATGGAATTTGTTTTCTAGTGGGATAAGGTAAACAAACATAATAATCAAATAGAAGTAGAACACTCCAAATAATGAGTAAAATAAAGAAAATAAAACAGTAGATGCGAGGGTGCCAGATATGCTACTATAGAAGCTGGAATCAGAAAGAGCCTGTCTTAAGTGGTAATATTTTGACCAAAGCTTGAAATGGTAAGAAGAGATTGTTGTATAAAGATCTTGAAGGAAGAACTTAGGTCTGATGCCAAGGCCCTAAGCGGAGCTGAGTTTGGCTTGTACAGAGTGGTCCAGTGTGGCTAAAGCATAATGGAGGATGTTGCCAAAGACTGTGTATGTTGATAAGGAGATTAGATTTTGTTCTAAGTGGTAAAAGAAGCAGTGGGGCGACATGGTTTAATTTACCTTTAAAACTCTTACCGACTGCTCAGAAGGGAAGAGATTAGGGATACAGACGTGAATGGTCACAGAGAACTGAAGAATAAAAAAGTGAGGAAGAGGCCATTGAGGTAGTTCTGGTGATGTAATACTTTGCTGAACTGGGTGGTCATAGCTGAGATGAAGAAATATGCCCAGATGTTTTATATAATTTAGAGATGCCATCACAGAACTCTCTGTGGCGTATGAGCCTGAGAATGGGTGTATTTGGTGGGGTGTGGGAGAAAGGTAGAGAATTGATTGACAAGGGGAATGAAGTGGAATTAATTTGACTATGAAACATCCAACCTTTTTTTTTTTTTAATGTATTAGAAAATATGTTGGTAAATGCTGATAAAGGGATATCTGTGAAGTAGAAAGAAGAGTAAGCAAATGAAGAAACTCCCTGGGTGCTGGTATTCCTAATGCATTTGCTTTTGCCTTTGCCTGTGTAATCATGAGGTTGACCTTATTTGTTGATCCAATCATGGTAAATGGTGTTATCATGAGCCCGAACAGGGAGTAGCATCATCTCTTATTTTGTTTCTACATATGATGATTGTTATAGTAAGGAGGAGGAGGAGGAGGAAGGGAGGGGGGTTGAGAGAGAAGGAAGAGGATGAGGAGAAAAATAATTTTGAGAATAACTTCTGCTTCATCTTATCTTTTTCTGTTACAAAGCCTTATAGTATGTCATATAGGAGAAAATAAAACCTGCTTAGATGTTAGATGCTGTAGTGTGTGGGTTTTGTAGGTGAGCTATGTGTTACGTAGGTGCATCCTGATGTTACTACATAATAGTTTTACAAATGCTAGAGTTTTTTTGTTTGTTTCCCCACCTTCCTGACTTTTCATTTCCTCATCTGCGATTTGACTGTGCTGGCTTAGCATCATTCCCAAGGTCTTTCTAGCTTTCAAATTCTAGAGTCTATAAGTCTAATAACAGGTCTTTCCATATAATTGCTTCCAACTTCCCTTAACAGTTTTTAACGTGGGTATCAAGCATTGCCAAGAAGTTTATCAGCCTGATATTAAAGTGTAGTTCTGACTTGAATGTTGGGTGATACTTTTGTTTATGTTAATGAGTAAGATAAGAAAGTTACACAATAGAGAAATGTCATAACCTTACTCATTCATCAGTGATATAAGCAACTTCTTTGCTGAATCAGATCATGGTTTTTGAAAGAAGATTTTCTCATTTTTGTGCTATTCATAATGTTTTAAATTTAATCTGTACTTTATAAAAACGAACTTTATTGAGGATATCATACTTGAAAGCTGGCTTAACGGCGATGACGGAATTTAATACAGTCTTAAAAAAAAAGATAAGTTTACACAATAGTAACTTCTGTGGGTGGAGAAACATCCTGACATAACCGTTAATATGAAGTTAAAGACATTAGCCATCATTATAGGAAAACAAATCAGATGTTGCTCACTGACATTAGAGGTGACAAGGTGAAATAGATATACTTTGGGTGTATTGATTTCCTTCTTCCCTTTTCTTCTAGGGTTTTTCAGGAAATGCAAATGCAGACAGTGTTGTGTACTATAGACTCCAGCCTTCTATCAAAGCCAGATTTCTGCGCTTCATCCCTTTAGAGTGGAACCCCAAAGGCAGAATTGGAATGCGAATCGAGGTGTTTGGATGTGCATATAGTAAGTGTTTGTTTATCCAAAACACTGAAATAGGTATCAAAGGAAATGTTTTAAGAGCCAAACTTCATACAGAAATTGACTTTATAGATATGTAAAGAGAGAGAAAAACAGGAATGATTTTTGTGGAAAGCTGTTTTTGTGTGTGTGCCCATACATGCCAGTATTGACTTTGGCGGTCAGCTTTTATATTTTAAATCAGAAATGGAAGCATTTTATAGATAGAAAAATCAATGTGGAGCTAGATAGAGATACACGTTTGTAGACATATGTAAATTCATTTATTAAAATCTAATATTATTGACTAGATCCTAACTTTCAAATATTATAGCTTTCCTCACATGGAATATATTTTCACTTGGGTATCCTGAGTTTAATAAAAGAGGCAGTGTTCTGTTTAATATAACTAGTCATTTTTAGGAAATCAAAGAATGTTTTTCTAAAAATAATATACCATGCGATTCACTTATGCTATGCTCTCGGCATAGAGTCATAGAAAAGGTAAAGACCTCTGTCAAAATATAATTTGTGTTTGAAATACTTTCACATAAAAATAAGATAGAAACCACAGATTTCACTTTGTCTCCTCTTAATGAAGCATTTTTATTATATCTTTTTGTGAGACAAGGGTCTAAGAATATTGATAGCCCACCTCGAGCCTCACCATCCTGTTAGATGCTCTTTTATTGTAGAACAATGACTTAGTTAATATGATCTACAGTGATCAGATTGAGCAGTCTGAGGTTTAGAGAGATTCAGTAATTTGCCCAGAGTCCCACAAATAATACATGGAAGAATCTGGAAAAGAATCTCAGACTGTTAAATTTTACTACATCATTATTTCTCTAGTACACCTTTGGTTTTTAGCCACTAAAACTTTTTTTTTCCTCAAATACTTTATCACTTTGTGAAGTTAAGTTAGGTTCTGGTTCACGTTATTTACATGGAAGGAAGGCTTATCACATGAGGGCAAGCAACTTGTTGAAGTTGTCCAAACTGTGTCTGACGAAGAAGCCATGTTGTACATTATAGATCGCACAGGACTCACTGCATCCTTAGTGAGTTCTCGTTGTCCACCACCCCCATCAAACATTCTGTCCCTGCCAGAGACTGCAGAATAACAATAATAGAATTAATATCAAGAGTAATAATAAGAATAGCAATAGCACTAATATTAGTAGTCTTGATTTTTATTATTCTAGAAATAGCAAACTTTTCTTGAGCGCTTACTAGGTATCTGTACTATATCAACCAGTTTGTTTATTATTCCAAAAAAAGTCTAGGTAAGAATCATTAGATAACTACTCCATTCCTCCACTTTGCAAATGAGTGCACTGAAGCTTGGAGAGGATGACTTGCTCAAGCCACACAGATAGGAAGTGACAGAGTTGGGTGTACAGCCAAGCCTGCCAGGCTCCAGAACTCAAGCTCATGCTCATTTTCTTTCCGGCTGCTACATCAGCAAAGAGCCATGGGCAGCTTACTTCTCACCATCTGCCCAACCTACCACATGGCGTAGGTGCTCCCATTATGTGTTAGTTCCTCCCTTCACCATTATCACACTTAAATAAAATCATCCCTTAAAAAAATATCCTATCCCCAAATTTAATTCTGGAGCACAGAACCTTGACAGTCTGTCTAATTTTTCTTGGATCACAGAGTTTAGCAAAGCCCATGCCACATGGTGGACAATTAGCAAAACAAACTTCCAAATGCTTCATATTCATAGTCACATTCTAT
>NW_011888810.1:6178149-6179415 GCF_000151845.1 Pteropus vampyrus | reverse complement strand
GGCATTTTCTGATTTACTCCTAACAACACAGTAAAGCAGTATGTGAATATTACCATTTTATTCAGGAGTAAGTGGAGATAAACAGAATTGTTGGCTGAATGGGGCCTGTGGCTTGCTTGCTCTGGGTTGCCTGGTACAGAAGTAGATGGGACCATTGGCTTCCCCTGTCCTCAGAAGGAAGAGCTTCAGATACTATTGGCATGAGAACACAGCTGCAAGATTTTGTCTGAAAGAGTCCAGATCCAAGATCAGACTGGATTTTCTCCAGATTTGCAAGGCTGTTCTCCTGCAATCCCTATAAAAAGAAAAGCGATGTTGGGGGCTGGACAGGGTCTCTCTTTTGGGTCACGGTCATAGACACCCATCCACACTGGCAATTAACCGAGGCTTTTGTGAGGTTGGTAAAGGCTTGGAGGATTGCTTGCAGCCTGCCTGCCCGTGTGTTGTCACCTGTACCAAGTTAATGTGACTCTTAGTGTACTTTGCCAGAACCATTCACTCAAGAGTGGTATGTATTGGGGTGCTTCAGGTCTCTTGATGTGGGGGAAAGTGAACCTTAGAGAAATCAAGAAGCTTGTCCAGGGTTACAGAGCCTGTGTTAGATCTAGGATTAAAAATCAGATCATCACATTCCAAAGCCAACTGTTTGACAGTTAGATGAATCATTATACTTTCACATTTTAAGTATTTATTGACACTTGCTGAAAGAGAACTCTACTAGGTGTTGGGTATAGTGAGAAATTCTAAAATATTATATATTTTCTTACTATGGGAATTATTACATATATATATTTTGCATAGGTTTATTCAATACAATCCTTTCACTCTACACAACAAAGTAAAAACACAACATTATCTAAATTGCTACAAAATTCCAAAGCTCAAAACAAAATTTATAGTACTGACTGTACAATGAAAGCCAAAGTAACTGTACACATTGCCAAGGTAACCTGCAAGCCCACCGTGAATATCAGAAGCAACAGGGCATCCACGATGACCCTGTAAAACTGGATGTCAGTTTTCTCACCAGTTTCAGAGAGAGAGGGAAACGTGGAGAGTGGGTGCATGTGCACAATGTGAAGACAGAACTATTTATGGTAACTAACGTGGGGTGTTTGACCCTAGAGGTCAGAAGAAGCAGTCATAAAAATTGTACAAACTCAATGTAAACTATTGTAGCGTATGTGTAGGGTGTGAGCAATAAAGTGACTGATAAATTGAGATTAGTATAAGAAAGTTTATAGAAATAAGTTTTGAAACTAAGAT
>NW_011888810.1:6159462-6176499 GCF_000151845.1 Pteropus vampyrus | reverse complement strand
GTAGAAGCTAAATTTTAGAGGTTCAAAGGGAAAGTATACATTTCAGATGTCTTGGCCGGAGCAGCTGTGAACATGTTTGTGGATCTAGACACAAGCTGTAGGTAAAGAAATACCTTGTGGAAGAAAGAAAAAGAAAATGTTTCATGATAAAGAAGTACTACTCTACTAAACGTCCCAAAGGAAAGTAAGGCGTGGTAAACAAAGACAGGGAAAGGGAAATGACTGGGTGAAAGTGAGCGTGTCTGAGACGTCCTTACGAAGTAGTGATCAAGCCACAGCAGATGATGTCCTTTAATAATGGGTGAATTGCTGAGACACTTGCCCTTAGTATAAATTCTAAGTTCCTTTTCTCTAGGTCTTGTATAAACATCCTCATTTACAATCCATGATCTTCCCGTCCTCATCCTCAACAAAATAAGAACATCCAACTGCCCAGCCATACTAAACTAATTTCCATTTCTTTCACATGCCATGATGTCATGATTTTTCTAGACTTAGGATCTCTATACTATGCTTAAGGCAATCATCACACATCCAAGCTTCATGCCTCTCCCTAGATAATTCTTTTACTCATTGCCATTTCTCCGCATAGAAATCACTGTTTCTGCCAACTTTTCTGACACGCCATTAGGTCAGAGGACATTTCCACCTGCTCCTGGAGCAGCCAGCCATTCTGCTCCTGATCACATTATGCTCTCATTATACCGTATTGTCATTAGACATTCCTTTTTTTTTTTGTTATTAGTCGTCTGCATAGATGAATGAATGAAAGGAGGCAGGCTTGGTGAGCCTCATGAAGGCTTTTCCTGTATCCTAGCAGTGTATTCAGCCTGTTAAAGATAAGGCATAGAACACAGGGAGAACTAAGTGAGAAGATCAAAAGAGAAGAAATGGATACAAGTCTTAAACTATTGTGTTTACTTGCTTAAACGTAGACTGTTTAAGAGAAAATTGAGTTTTATTTAATAAATGGAGCATAAGTCAATAATTATAAAACTATGTTTACATTTTAAAAATAAGAATGTGCATTTTACAATGTAAAAATATTGAAAGTTGGGACTACTTACTTCAGTAGATTTCCATTTAAAAAACATATTGATCGGAAACTTAAGACAGTAGCATGAAAAGAACAAATATTCACCTGAAAAAACCCTGAGAGAGAAGTAAGTAACAGTCTTTCATCCATTCAGGATGCTGATCTCTCATATCACATGACTAGTTGGTGGAAAAAATGAAAAGCAGTAAAATTTTTAGGTTTACCAAAAAGAATAGTTATAATTGAATCCAGCACATACTTATTAAGCTAATTCCACATGTTAACTGCTAAAATCTTTACCAAGGTGAATTAAACACAATCCTTGTTCTCAGATTATCAGCTAATACTGTAACTGAGGAATCCTATTTTATGTCAAAGTTTAAAAAGAAGATAGATTCTGGCCAGCCTAAAATCAAAGAGGATAAATTCCAATCCTTTGCAAAGTTCTTTTAATCCTGGAAAGATCACTTTTGGAATTAATGCCAAGTTAGAAGGACTTATTAAACTCCTTGGGCTTTTAACTGAAAAACCAGAAAGACATTGTCTTAGGAGTAGAGACCACACCTGAGGACCAGTTGTTATGTCTTTGGACTAAGGACAAACCAAAGTAGACCTGTCCCAGCAAAGCCTGGAACCAGGCTTTCACAGGGTCAGAGTGATCTGCCGGTAATTTAACTCCCTGAGGACCTCCTCCATTTACTTCCTGCCACCACCATCCGTCCTACCCCAGTCTCCCCCATCCTCTCAACTCTCCTCACCCTCTCCCCTTCCTTCCTTCTTCCTTCTTTCCTGACTCTAGACATTTACGTAGGTAGTCATCTACTCGGATTATGTATCACTTCCTCACAGATGCCATCCTTAATCAACAACCCAATGTAGATCTCTGTTCAAACTTCCCATACAACCCTCATGCTCCACTTAAATTTGTAAATTTATATGCATATTCATGCGATGAGTGGCTTGATGTTTTTCTTTTTCCTCGTATTGGAGGATCCATGAGGACAGAATGTGTTCACTGTTGTGACACCATCTCCTGCTGTGGGACTTGGTTCAGTACCTATTTGTTAATGGATGAATTAAGAAAAACATCTGATGAGCCACAATATAAACTGAAAAAGCGAATAAATATGTAAAAATCATAAATTTATTACATTAATACAGTAGCAGTTGATTAAAGGAGAACTATCTCTGAGATGAACATATGAGATTTCAAATATTTGTTATCAGAATGATAATAATAGCATACAAATTTAATAAAATGTCGAGATGTTTTGATACTTCCATTTGATACCCTCAGCTTTTTTGTGTAGTGTGAGAGATTGGAATTATTCTCCACATCTTCCAAACAAGGAAATTAAGAAAAAGCATGTAAGTGACTTCTGTGGCATTATAAAAATTATAAATAAATATTAGAAATAGTAATACAACTTACATTCTCCAATGACACACTCAAGTGACCTTGACGTAGTAGACATTACCAATTTCAAATCTATTTAAAAGGTTAATTCAGATTGACATTTCAGCGTCAGCGATCATGTTTGTTCCCATAACCTCCTGGAGTACTGTCACTGACCTTAACTCTCTTTAAAACTGTGATAGTAACGTCACCTTTCCCCTGTGGTTATATGCAGCATTTGATCCTGTGCCTTCTTCCTTTTTATTGAATTAATTTTAGTTGTTTTAAATTTAAGAGTCCCTTAAATCATTCTGTGCCCTTTTATGCTACTATGCAAAAATAGTACAACCTATTTCCTGTTGATTTCTCAAGTGCTTGGTCTCTTTTCTCCATCTCTTTAAAACCCAATACAGTAATTCAGATCTCAAGTGCCTATACATCATGCTGTTGCTTTAATGTTTCACTATATAATAGTTTAAAGGTGACTCGGTCTGGCTTATGGTTCTTAGAAGTCAAAATTGGACCTCTGTTTGTTTAGCAATTCATCAGTAGTAAATTTTCAAATAAAGAGCAGTATGATCAGTGTTTAAGGCTGATTTCATGTAAGAAGAGTTTGGTCCATAGCTCTTTCTCCAATGGTAGCACTCTTTTTTTTTTTCTATGTATATTTTTGAGGTGACTCCCAAAGAATTAGTAGAAGACTCTCGTGTTTTTTCAAGAACTCTTTCATGACCTTCAAATAAAGTCCATTTTCTATTATTCAAGGATTTGTTTTCAAGTTCACTCATTTTCTATTCCAATTTTTCTCTTTTAAGTTTCTTAGTCAACTGATCTCATCAATAATGTGATGATTCATAGTTTAACTCACAGAATCAATTTCTCCCTGAAGCATCTTTCAGGGAAAAGTCACTCCCACCTCCACAATTTTCTGCAAGTACCACCTACAGTATAGATAAAGAAAACATATTTATTTTCCATGGTACAATTCAGTATGTATTGAGGTCATTCATTTTCAGAGACTAGGTTTCTGTCACCTTCTCGTTCTTCTTGTCAGATAACCCTCATGCTGTCATCTGCCTCAGGATCACTCAGGAACATGTATTTCTGGGTATGGCTCAGGCAGAGCCCAGGATGTTAAATATTTATTTTCCTCAGTTGATTCTGGGCATGGGGGGGCATGGAGTTCAATTTAAGAAAGCATGCTCTTGGAAATGTTACTCTTAGTGATCCACTTGGGAAGGGGGTATAGGGAGGATATTGCTTTTTTCAAATGGCAACCTCTCACAATTGCGAAGCCTCAAACTTCTGGAGCAGCAGTAGGATGCAGGGGTGAGGGAAGGATACCCGGTCAAGTAGAAGATATTATAATGAGTGTGTTTTCATGTGAAATATGCAGAGGTAGAAAAAATAGTTTGCTGCTCATAGAGGTGAAGCACTCCTGCAATTTGGTTGACATCCTTCTCTGAGGCTGAGTGGATCGACTTCTGCACATGTTAGAAATCACTCGGGACCAAGCCTTGACGCAGAAATAAAGCTCCTTGGGAGAAAAAAGCATTTTGTTTTTATGCAATGCTGTGTTTTCCACTGGGTTCACAGAGAACTCACTATAAATATGTGCTGCAGGAAGGAGCACAGAATACACATTTTTAGCAATACCGCTTCTGACATAACTCCCTAAAAGAAATTTGAATATTTTTTATTGGAAAACTCTGTATTCCATGAAAGATTGTATTTTTGAATCATGCAAATAAAGCAGACTGTACCTCTTCCTGGGGTCACAGGGATAATTGATATGAGAGTAGGCCCGCAATCTTTGTGAGTCTCTTTTTTCTTGATTCCGGCTATAAATGGGAAGATTTGTGATGGAGGTATTCGCTGAGGAGGATTCAGGTCACTGACAATTGCCATGGTGAATCAGCTCAGGCATTCACTGACAGACAGAGGAAAAGCCACAGAACCCGCAGATGGCTCAAAATCATTCTTGCTGCATAACCTGGCAATGACATTGATAACTGAGCATTTCTTGTACACTTCAGAAATTCATTATTTTTTAAAGAGGCCGCTTTTAAAAAATGAATACACCAAATGTATTTATTAAACTATTTTTTATGAACCTATTTCCCTACCTCATATTCTATAATAAATAATTGTATTAGCATTAATAGTAGCTAACATTTATTGAAGTCTAATTATATGTCAGCAACTCTTCCAAAAATTATGCAGATATACATTCACACAACAATCCTAAGAAGAATATACTATTGTTGTTCCCATGTTACTGTTGAGGAAACAGGGACTAAGACGTTAAGTAGCTTGCTGTGGTAAAGTAATGCCCTGTCACTTGCAAATACGTTACATTATATGACATTGACACATGATAGGTGTTATTAAATTAAGGATGTTGAGATGGGGAGATTATCCTAGATTTTCCAGGTGAACCCAATGTAATCACAAGGTCCTTAGAGAGGTGAGAGGATCAGAGTCAGAGAAGTGACTACAAAAGCAAAAATGAGAAAGCGTGAGAGGTGGGAAGATTCTATGATACTGGTCTTGTACATGAAGGAAGGAGCCACAAACCAAGGAATGCAGATTGTGTTTAGAAGCTGGAAAAGGGAAAGAAAGGGATGATCTTCCGGAGACTTCAGAAGGAAAACAGGCCCTGCCGACACCTTGATTTTAGGATGTCTGAATTCCAAAGCTGTAAGATAGTCAATCTGTATTGTTTTACGCAACCAAGTTTGTGGCCATTTGTTACAGTAACAATAAGAAACTCATTCACTTGTGCAAGGTAGAGTGAAGAGTCAAGCCCACACAGACTAGTTGTCTTAACTGCGAGGCTAAACTATAATACTGTATACATTACCTAAAATGGCTCAAAAGAGGGTTAGGCTAAAGGAGGTGACTGTCAGAATAGTTTGTAACTTGTTACTAGAAAATCAGAATTCCTGCCCTCCCCACACTGAGCCAGGGTATAGCAGGGCCATGTTATTAATACTGATAATAATCCAGTCATCAAAATGTAACCTCAGTTGATCAGCATGCTAATGAACAAGTTTACAATTAGAGAAATAATTATTCCTTTCAATCAAGTAACATCTTCTTGTATATCTTTGGACTATACGTCTCTTACTGACATGAATTTTGTTAAGTTTTGATTCCCAATTTTCCCTATAGTCAATTTTCTAACACTTATACTTTTATATTTATGCAGTTCAACAGTGTACAGAAGATTCTTTTCCCAGAGCGTTTGACAAAAGATAAGAATAAATGTGTCATTGACTGTTAATTTAAATATTAATGTTATTTTGGATGCTTAATTTAGTGTTTTCACCTAAATTATTGAGTTGGATTAATTTTATTAATGGTATATATCCAGATTCAGTGTAAAGAAATATTGTTATAGATCATCTGAACTCTTTCTTTTATGAGAATGTGTTTGTGTTGGCAGTGCTCTATAAGAGTTCAAAATCTGAAAATCTTTGTGAAATAGTGAAAATAAATTCACTCTGAACATTACCAGTGATGGCTAAGACTTGCAATGTTCCTTTCCCAGTCAATGATTAAAAGTCTGAGTGTAGTTTTTAAGTTAGTAGTGTTAAAAGTAAAAATTTTAAAAACATAAAAACATGACTTAGTCAAATACAAAATACATACGTATCAAAGGCGCATTTGATTCATTAATGAAGGAAGCAGAAGAATGGTAAAGCTAGTCCAAAGAAAATTCGAGAGACTGAGTGCATACAGGAATCCAAGAAATAACATTGGGTTACTAGTATCAGGTTAAGTACCCAAATGGTTAATGTCCATCAGGACGATGAAAAACCATAACTTAGGGGCATATATTTTCTACCAGACAGAAGTCATTTGCATTTCTACTGGGAAAAAAAAAAATCTACAAATTAACATGTAACTTGATAGAGTCTGGCCCTAGAATAAATAGTAAAATCAGACTTTTATTAATTCACTTAGAATTAAATAATCTTTAGATGGGCCTGTTAGAAAATATTCCATTATGACATTGAAAGGATGTGAAATTATGCCTTTGATTTATTTTCGGTTTTTCTAATTTTTGTTAACAGTAATAAGATTACTTTCAAGAGAGATTCTGTACCAGGACTCCCCAGCCCCACACAGGCCGCAGACTAGTACCGGTCTGTGGCCTGTTAGGACCCGGGCTACACAGCAGGAGGTGAGCGGCAGGCCAGCTTGTGGTTTCATCTGTATCTGCAGCTGCTCCCCGACACTAGCATCACCACCTCAGCTCCACTTCAGATCATTAGGCATTAGATTCTCATAGGAGCACCGGTCCCTGGTGCCAAAAAGATTGGGGACCTCTGCTCTGTACCTATCTCTTCCACCAGCATCCTTGGAATGCGAGGTGCTGACGATGATACATTGAATTCAAATGCTTGCTTGCGCGCTCACCCTCTCTCTTTCTCTCAAAAAAAAAAAAAAATAGCTTTTTTAGACAAGTTTCTGATTTTTATATCATTAAGTTCATGAATCATAGCTCAGTGTTTTGTGATTGTTTAAAAGTGTATGCTTTTTATGTATCAGACATGTTGTATAAATAGCTTTTAATAACAGTGACTTATATTAGAGCTATTAGGAGTTTTCTGTCTAAAGTAAAACTGTTAGGAATCATCTGAATATTTTTTTTTTTGAGAATCCTTTGTGTGTGTGTGTGTGTGTGTGTGTGTGTGTGTGTATAGCCTGTATGTAACTTGAAGTTTTCCTTTACTGACATTGTACTCGCATTCTGAATTATGCTCCCCCACCACCCCGAAGGTATTATTCATAATCACGTGAATCTGTGATGTGTTTGCAGCCACTTTGTTGATTCCCCTACTTCACTACTTTCTTGCTTTCAGGCCCTTTTTGTCAAGGCCGGCTCCTCCCTCACTACTGTTTCCTCCTTCTGAGAGCTAAATTATGGACTATCCCTGTAGTTTCTCAGTAATCCTCAGAGCTTCCTTTTACAGCAGTGAAGGGGAGAAAGTATTGAGAGAATGTCTGTGTCTCTTGGAATTAAATGTTCTAAGAGTAATTCTAGTTCATGGGAACAAATATTAGACTTAAAGAGCATGGAGAGTAGGAAGCTTATTGATTAGATCTGCTTTAGTACCAGGCTTTTAGACCCGAGAGCTGAGTTTTGTCAACCACCTTAACAAAAGTGACCTCAGTCTTCTTTTTACCTTGATCAGAATACCTGTTTATAGTCTGGAATGGTTTATGAACTTATTTGTTCACTTGGTAATTATCATCCATCTTCACTGAGTATACGTAAGCCCCATAAGGGCAGAGGCCATGTTTGTGTTGGTCACTTTTTTTTTTTTTTTAATCTCAGCATCCATCATAGTACTTTGAACATGACAGGCTAAATAAATATTTGTTGAATGACTGAATCAAATCACTTAATGTTGTACCTGTGAAGTAAGAAGAAAATAGGCAAGAGTGAGAGGAAATGGCAAGTGGCTTTGGTTTAAAACACGAAACAATATGCCATTGCTTTAGTCATCACTTGTCTGATGTTTTTCACTATCCCATTTTGCTGATGGAAATATTCCAGGCACAAAAGCTTTAGGTGCCGTGAAAGGTTAACATGACATTACAAGTGTAATAACAACAATAGCGAAGAAGATTAAAAAAAGAAATAGTAGGCTGAAGTAACACAGACTAAACCTTTCCTGGAAAAGAAATCCTCTTGGTAGCTAATTCCAAAAATAGACTTTATCTAAAATAAAATCATTATTACAATGGTTGCCTTTAAGCGACACATTAACTCAGATATAACTGCATTGCTCCAAATGTGTCCGCATTTAAAGTCTGTCTTATTGGAATTTTTCTTAATTTACTGTAATCTAATAATCATAGAACATATTATTTGTATTTGACACAAAGTTATGTTTTTACCATGCACATTTATTCAGCTATATAACAAGGAATAATTGTTTGGTTAACATTATTCTTTCTATAGAATGCAATGTTTATTCATGTGTACTTGGTGAATGAATTTTTTATAAGCACATTAAGATGTAGAAAAATCAAACCTTTGCAATTTCAAAAGATAGCTGTATAAAATAGTTGAAAAAAACTGGTGGTGGTGAATATGAATAGTTCACATTAACTATGATGGATAATCTGAATGAAATGCATATTTGGGCATACAAGTAAATGTAATGACTTTGTCAAATGAAACAAGATGAGTAAACTGTAATGTCATTTCTTTGAGAAGTCAGCTAGCCAGTTGAAAAATAGCTTCATATTTTATTGGCTTTCCCTACCCTCTTAATTTATTACATAAATGCACTCTTGAGGGTAATTGCCTTAAAAAAATCTTTGACTTGTGAAATGTAGAAAACACTGGTAGGCTTTCTGAGTATTATGAGTTCTTTTATTGTGTCTCTTGTTCAGGGTGCAACTGATTTTGACAGATGAACTGTTATGTTACCGGTATAACATGACACCTTTTTTCAGATGAACTGAATAGAAGTGATCTTGACAATGAGTAGATAAGACACTGTCTGAAAGCTGATAAAACATGTCAATGTCACAGGTGTGACAGAAATGCAGAACAGCCCTTATAATATCATTAAGTGAACGTCTTTTTAATGATGCCCTTGAGAAGACAGACAATAACTTTGCTCTTAAACACTATTAATTAGCCATAAAAAATAATAAAATTAAATAAAACACAAAGGTCAGTTTAATATTTATTTGAAGTGGCATTTGATGAGTCTGATGTATATGTGTTTATTTGTATTAGGATCTCCTTTATACATGGCATGTATGAAAGAATTTTGAGGTATCATAGCCACTTTTTCAGGAGCAAAAAACCATTTAACTTCAAAATTTCAAGAACACCATTAAAAAATATTGATCGTGGAGTGCACAAAGTGGTTTTATGGATATTTCTTATAATCTTTTGTCTTTTTTTTTATGGAATGAAAAAGAACAGCCTTTAATAATATAAGAGAAAATTAGGAATACCTTTTAAAATGTACTTTTAGATCATGAATTTTGTAAAAATCTTAGTAAAGACCAAACTGGAATCAATCTCAAGTATCAAGAGGGAATGAGACATGTGGTGGCTTTATTTTCACTTATTATGACTGGCTTAGAGCTGAACTATACTGTATCTGTGTATGTATGATACTTTCTCTATATATAGACATTTAAAATGCTTAATGAAAAGCATGTTTATCCTTACAATGACTTTTAATATCTTTGTCTCTAGAATCAGAGGTGGTTGATCTTGATGGAAAAAGTTCCCTTCTCTACAGATTTGACCAAGAATCCCTGAGCCCAATAAAGGATATTATTTCTTTGAAATTTAAAACCATGCAGAGTGATGGGATTCTACTCCACAGGGAAGGGCAAAGTGGAGATCACATCACACTGGAATTAAGAAGAGGAAAGCTCTTTTTACTTATTAATTCAGGTAAAACTATTTGATGAAATTCTTGAAAATCTGGTCATTTAGCTTTCACTTCAGTAATTTTTTGCTTTTATAACTTATCTTATAACAATTAAGGTACCTTATTTCCAGATTCAAGGGCATATATACCAATATCGTACTTTCATGTAAGAATGGTTCATATTTTGCAAATAGTATAAGACCCTCATTCAGTGTTTTTTACATAGTGTCAATAGAACTACATAGCTATTTCTTAACATCATGTAAAAAGGGATGGGTCATTGAAAAATATTAAGGTAGTAAAAATAATGAGGTTGTAGCAAAGATAAAATTTATATTGAAAATGAGCATGTGATGGGTAATGCTAATAAAAAGAATTAATAGTGGAAGAAATTACAGCAAGGTTGAAAGAATATTATATTCAAACTTCAGGTAAATCAAAACTAGTGTTTTAGATGGAATGCATGGAAGAAGATTGCAATTATCATGAAAGACGCTGGCCCACAAAAAGAAAACTTTTTCTTTTAGACTGAGAATAATGGTGCTGTGATTTTTTTTTTTTCTCTTTTAAGGTGATGCTAACCTACCCTCTACACATGCCGTGATCAGTCTCACCCTGGGCAGCCTGCTGGATGATCAGCATTGGCATTCTGTGCTTGTCCAGCGCTTGGGCAAACAAGTCAACTTTACAGTGGATGAGCACAGGGAGCATTTCCACACCCAAGGAGAATTCAGTTACCTGGATCTTGATTATGAGGTGTGACAGTTATGTTTCAATTAATACAAGTTTTATGATATATATGTGATTTAGCCTAGCAAAAGAAAATACACAATAAGCGTAAAAAATCCTGATGAAGTGTTTCCCCTAGGTGACATAGCTCACAGCCCCAGATTTGGGTATACACTACTGAGTCTTCTTCTTCCTCATTATATGTTAATTTATTATTATGAAGAGAGAGATCATCTTTTTTACCTGAAATAGGTAGTCGTCAGAATGTCATATATAGGAAATCTCCAAGAAGAGATCTGATTATGACAAATAATATAAATTATGTCGTATGATTTTTTGTGCTATGGTACACCCCCAAAGTGTAGATTTATGGAGAGGCTGTAGCAATGAATAGATTAATTAATTCATTAACAATCGATTTAAACACACAAATATCATTGTGTGCGAGAAATGTATATAAAATCAGGTGTCATAATTGGTTATATTATTAAAGTGATCAAGGTAACAGTGGATAGAAAGATGTGTTTTTATTCATCAATTAATAAACATCAAATCCAAATGTGATTAGCAACTTGTAAGAATAATCAAACTCTAATGTAGATTAAAACAGAGTGCATGTAAATTTGTTTTGAAACATGTATCTTCATTAAAAAAACTCCATTTGAAATGAATAATATGGCAGTGTAGGGTGATGAAAAACTGATCTATGTGATGATTATAGCTACAGTTTCTAATCATAACTATTTAAGTAGATTATCAGAAAATCACTAAACAATATTATTGATGCCATTTTTCTTTCTAAGATCAGCTTCGGAGGGATTCCAGCACCTGGAAAATCAGCATCATTCTTCCATAAAAATTTTCATGGGTGTTTAGAAAATCTCTATTATAATGGAGTGGATATCATTAATTTGGCCAAGCAACAAAAACCACAGATCATCACTATGGTAAGAGAGTCTTCATGTGAAGGAAGGAGTAAAAACTATGCAGCTTTTCCACATGATAAAATTGCTCCATGTTGGACCATCTGATAACGATGTTTTAAAATTTACTTTTATTCTTTTAAAACTTTTCTCTGCTTGGCAATATGCATATGTGATTAGGTCTATCTAAAGGAATTATAATTCACAAGGCATGACTTTTTTTCATATGAAGTAAAGCAGGGTTTGGTTTTTTTTACAGTTGATCATTTAATTTTGTTGTGATATTATTACTCTCAGGAGACTAATTTCTTTTGCCCTGTAATTTTTTAAATAAGATATTCCCTGACAAACTCTAAACAAGCATACTGAGTTCCTGGAATCAGATAATATCCATGTATATATTAGAGGGACTTTTGATAAACTTTTATTTTGCCATGGTCATTCATAGCAAATAAAAGAAACTAATAAGGCTGTTACAACATTGCAGCTGCCAACCTGTACCAACAGCAGTATTGGTCAGGCTGCATTATATTCTAATTCTATGAAAATGCAGCAGAATTTAAAGATAACTGTATTGGTCAGGGTCCAGTCAGGGAAGCAGCACAACTATGAGTATTATGAATAAGGGATTTATTTTAGGACTTGGCACTTAACAGTTGCCAGAGGAACTGGAAAGTGGAGGCCAGCTGTCAGGAAGAAGAGATAGAGCAGAGTGCAGGGGAGCCAGGGCAAACTGGAACCAGTTTCTCCGTGGTCATCTTTCACTGTGCAAGATCACACACATGCACTCAAAAAAACCTTTGGAGGAAAATGGCCGGTGTTTCTCTTCTATCTCAAATATCAAGAAGGCTCCCTTTTTGCCTAACTTTTAACCAGAACCAGGGAAGAAAGGAGATTCTGGGAAGCATGATTTTCAGTTTAACTTGATGATAGAAAAATGCACACACACACACACATATCCATTTGAATATATTTCCTTAATTGTCCAAAATTCAATATGTAAATTTAAGCTCGTGTTGTATCTACAAATCCTAAAACACATCATGGGAATCCTTATTGTTTATGAAAGATTTTATTCTCAATTCTTTTGTGTGAATTGATAGTATTTACATGAATATGCAATCAGTGAAATTTTAAGTCTTTTTTTAGAATAGAGAAAATAATTAAAAATAAAAATAAAAATATTATAGATATATTGATGTGTGTGTTCAATTGGCAAAATGAATTTCCAGAAACTGCTCATGCAGCTAACACCCACTTTTCATTGGCAAGAAGATTTGCTGCTTTCAGGGTAGCAGGCAGCTGTCCAAATGAAGCACGTGACCAACTTGCAGCTGCTACATGTTTTTATTTGTTCTAGGTTGGTTAGTCTCATAATTGCCTTTACATTATGGGTTAGTGTAGTTTACTCTTCAACTTTTTGTTACTTCATTCATTAGGACAAGCCATTTGTCTGTAATGAAAGCTAATTCACTTCTAACAGAATTACAATATAACCAAAAACTTTTGTTTAACCAAAGACCCAATGGTTTGATTTCAATGTGTATTCTTCTAAGTAAAGTTGATTTCATTGACTTTTCAAATCTGTATTCGGAGAAAATATTTTTTAAATTATTGTCAGGAAAAATAAAAACATTTATTTTCTGAAGCATGTTCAGGAACATGCTTAATTCTTTCTAAATAATTCAGATTTTAAGTGTTTTTTTTTTTGATCCTTAAATATATATTTTATTCTAATAGCAAAATAGTTTTTTCATATATAGAACTTTAATGAAAATTTATGCAATCTAATGTATCTTGAAGATCTATTTTTAAACCATTAGATGAAAAATAATACATGTATATGTGATGACTGATAACAAGAGCATAATGACAAGAAAAAGACAAAAGTAGTTAAAAAAGGAATATAAATAGTACATTGTACATTGTAGTGTCCAATGTAAAACCTAAAGGAAAAGCAGGAAAAATTAAAAATAGGCAAAGGATATGCAGACCATTCTGAGGAAAGCGAGTCCAAAAGAGCAACAAACTCATAAAAAATGCTCAAATTCACTATTAGTCAGCTAAATGAAAGATAAATAAGAATGATATATTACTTGACATTTTGTCATTGAATTCGTTCAAATTCAAAAGACCCATAATACTTATTTCTGCTAAGAATGTGGGGAAAAGGATATCCTCATATATTACTGGTGGAAATGGGGAATATTTTACTTTTTTCTTTTTGGAAAAGAAGCTGGAAATATTTATTAAAACATATAAGTACATGTAATTCTCTCTTTAGAACTTCCTTCTGTAGAACTAAAAAGACCAGTACACGTAAAAGCATTCAGAGTTATTTATGACAGCATCGTTGGGAGAGGCAAAACCTGGAAAGTGCACACACATGAGCAGGAAAATTGTTCTTTTCATTGAGTGAAAATTTGTACACTCACACGGTAATTATGCAATCCATAAAAAGAAGGAATTAGGTTTATGTCACGGATAACTCAAAATAATTTCTGTAAGGTATATTTTAGTGATAAAATCATAAATGGCATAAAACATGGCTCCTATTTCTATAAACAAATACTCAGTATATAAGTATATGTATTTATAAACATATATTTAAGTGTGTAAACTGAACATATAACTGAAACATATGTATATATGTGACTCAATGGGAACAGAGAAAAATATGAAAAAATATGGACAAAAAAACAGTAGACTATGTTATAGAGTGGCTTAGAAAACAAAGGCAGCAAAGGGGTGAAGTGAGGGGGAAGGGAAAGCCAAGTAAAAGATCAAAATAAAGAGTTGACTCTCAATAAAACTATTTTTCAAAGTTAAAAAAAAAAAAAATAGTCTACGGCCATGCTACCCTGAACAAGCCCGATCCTGTCTGATCTCAGAAGCGAAGCAGGGTCTGGCCTGGTTAGTACTTGCATGAGAGGCCACCTAGGAAGACCAGGTGCTATAGGCGTAAAAAATAAAAAATAAGGGATTGTAAGATGACAAGGTCCTTGCAATCTGTGAGGTCAACCAAGGGTTGCCTCGCCTAAAAAATAAAATAAAATAAATGAAAATAAATAAAAAATAAAAATAAAGTTGAAGAGTTGGCTTGAATAAATTTTTATTGACTTCGATTACATCGAGTTCGACACCTCTGTAAAGGTCGAGAGATGGGGAGAAAAGGATTTCACCTAGAAAAACCCAGGGAGAAATTTGCTTGACCACAATATCTCTGGATTCGGAGAACCTTTAAGATGTACAACAAGCATTTGAATTTTCATGTTGAAAACTTTTGTTGTTTTAAGTCGAGGCTAGTTTGAGATTGATAAATAGCCTTTGTGAATATTTCAGTTTCTATTGCTGAGGTGCTATGACTCATTCTTAAAGCTTTTTCTTTTCTTTTATTTTCAGGGAAATGTGTCATTTTCTTGTTCACAGCCACAGTCTGTGCCCGTGACTTTTCTCAGCCCCAGGAGTTACTTAGCACTGCCGAGCTCTTCCGGGGAGGATGAGGTTTCTGCTGCTTTTCAATTTCGAACCTGGAACAAGGCAGGGCTTCTGCTATTCAGTGAACTTCATCTGGTTTCAGGGGGTCTCCTCCTCTTTCTTAAAGATGGAAAACTTAAGCTGAATCTCTTCCAGCCAGGAAAATTACCCAGTGACGTCACAGCAGGTAATAAGTGCACTCCCGCAGGCAAAGCATATGGAAGATTTCATTATCCCTCTGTCCTTTCTCCATAAAATTTTATGCATAACCAAAAACTTAATATCTGTTTAATAAATGAATACTTGAGTTAATAAGATTATCAGTACTCTTTCTTAGAGGAACTTGCTTCTAATTTCCTTTTAAATATGGCTCCAACACTAGCAGTTCTTATTAATTAAATGATACTTATAGCGAATAGAACTTTCCTTCTGTGACCCTCTCGTCCGCTCCAGGTAAATCAACATATGCTGAGGAAATGTTTTTTGGGAAAAATGTGAAAGACTTTGAAGTGGACCCAAAATTTTACTGGGTGTCTTCAGCAGAAAACTAGGCTTTGTCTAACAAAGCTGTTAGTATTACCTGGTCTGTGAGAGAAACAGAGGTCTTTCTTGTATCTGTATCTCTATATTAGTGTTGTAATGTCTAAGTACTTAAAGTAACTTGACTGGCTGATATGTCTGTACAGAGTTGTATATATTTTGGGAGGATGAAAAGATTTGTGCAAAGCTTCTCATTTGGGCGCCAAACGTAATTCTCTCCACTTCTATGCAATACGGTACAATTTTAATGATTCGAAGTAATATAATTAAGGAGACTATATGAGTGTCTGGAAAATTAATGTCTAATTTAGGTCAGTGCTTTGGGTGAAGGATATTTTTGTCTCTTCATTAAAATTATATAGCTTTTGACAAGGAATCTCTATCACATTTTCATATGTATGTGGGATAACATCCAAGTAAAGCAACTGCAGGTCACGTCGGGGTAAATTGCTACATCAATTTAATAAATGATCTTTAAAACCAATTTAAAGATGCCATTGCACTACTCCTCTATATGAACTCTGACCAAAATTAATAGGCTATAACTAAGAGGAAAAAAAGCTAAAATGCAGTCAGAAACTAAATATAAGAAAAACAAGTGTACAAGTGGATACACAAATGCATCGTCTTTATATATCTTTTTTTTTGTTGTTCATCTATAACTGCAGTTCAAATGTGGGAGCTGAAAGTTCAATATTATAATTTTTAAGAGGTACTTTGCTGTGACTTTTTAATGTGATATTCAAAATGTGGTAGATTTGCAGGCTTGACAAAGGAAATAAATCAATGTCATATTAATAATTAGCAGGTTCTCTAAAATGAGGGCCTAAAAATGCAAGCCTGCAATTAATGTGTAGTTTATTTTGATTTATTTGACATCTTCAGAAGTGGTTATATTCATAGCCTAATTTTCAACATTTTTAAAGAAACTGCTTCAGAACAATGTTACTGTAGTGAGCCCCATGAAGCGAATTCATTTCTTTACAAGCGTGTATATTTAATAAATTACTTTACAAACATGTATATTTCATAAATTCCTAGGTGTAAGTCTATACAGAATACTCTGATTTAAAAATCTCTAAATTAATGTTTAAATATATATACAATATAATCTATTATGACATCATATGACTTAATGTGATTGTTTCCATAGCTAATAATGAGGAGCCCAGACTAAACAGGATTGTCAATGTAAAAAATTGTTACACTTCAGATAATACAAGTAGGCTTTTATTTACCTACTCGTAATTATTTTTTTTAAAAAATATTAATTTTTGCTAGTTTCGGTGAGGCAAGTACATTTTGCGTTTGTAGTAGACTGTTTAAAGAGTAGTTGGGTGGGTGGTCATCTTGTTCTCTCACAGGGAAAGACTTTCCACGTGTTTCACATGTCAGTGTTCAATAACCAAATCAATTGTCAAAATGTATTATAGTGATTCTTTAAAGAGAATCAATTACTTATTGGTAGATTAGTATCATACTATACTAAATCTTTCCATTAGAAAAGGATGGCTCAAT
>NW_011888810.1:6157768-6159412 GCF_000151845.1 Pteropus vampyrus | reverse complement strand
TTTTTTTTGTTGTTCATCTATAACTGCAGTTCAAATGTGGGAGCTGAAAGTTCAATATTATAATTTTTAAGAGGTACTTTGCTGTGACTTTTTAATGTGATATTCAAAATGTGGTAGATTTGCAGGCTTGACAAAGGAAATAAATCAATGTCATATTAATAATTAGCAGGTTCTCTAAAATGAGGGCCTAAAAATGCAAGCCTGCAATTAATGTGTAGTTTATTTTGATTTATTTGACATCTTCAGAAGTGGTTATATTCATAGCCTAATTTTCAACATTTTTAAAGAAACTGCTTCAGAACAATGTTACTGTAGTGAGCCCCATGAAGCGAATTCATTTCTTTACAAGCGTGTATATTTAATAAATTACTTTACAAACATGTATATTTCATAAATTCCTAGGTGTAAGTCTATACAGAATACTCTGATTTAAAAATCTCTAAATTAATGTTTAAATATATATACAATATAATCTATTATGACATCATATGACTTAATGTGATTGTTTCCATAGCTAATAATGAGGAGCCCAGACTAAACAGGATCGTCAATGTAAAAAATTGTTACACTTCAGATAATACAAGTAGGCTTTTATTTACCTACTCGTAATTATTTTTTTTAAAAAATATTAATTTTTGCTAGTTTCGGTGAGGCAAGTACATTTTGCGTTTGTAGTAGACTGTTTAAAGAGTAGTTGGGTGGGTGGTCATCTTGTTCTCTCACAGGGAAAGACTTTCCACGTGTTTCACATGTCAGTGTTCAATAACCAAATCAATTGTCAAAATGTATTATAGTGATTCTTTAAAGAGAATCAATTACTTATTGGTAGATTAGTATCATACTATACTAAATCTTTCCATTAGAAAAGGATGGCTCAATGTTTCTTATTTTCTGGAGATATAAATTACTAGTTTTATATGTTTAAAAACTAAAACATTTTATGTTTTACAATGGAATAGAAATTAAATTGTGTTGAAGAAGAACCGAATTGTGCAAACATTTGAATTATCAGGCTACAATTTTAATGTACAGTTTTGCAAATTGTCACTTGGAATTCTTTGAAAATATATCAAAATATATCTGTATCATTTTTAAATATTAAAGATAGTATATTAGTCCAAATAAAAAATATGTATTAGCACTACTACAAAATCCCTCATGACGCAAAATATAGTCAGTCTTCATCATTTTTATAGATATCAAAGCAAAGATCATTCAGATGGCATCAAAAACCCAACACAATACTTATATTGTTATATAGTATTATATTGTATAGCAATATTTTCCTATTTAGAACAAATTCTTTATTGTCAGATTTGAGATTTCTGCTGTGATTTTAGCATTTCTGCTGCCGCTTTTCCCTAAAGGTGAAGATCAGGCCTATAAACAAACTTCTTGCTCCCAAGGGCAGGGCCTGACAGATGCAGGCTTGCAGAATATGAGATGTTTCTGCATTTTTCATTTACTAGGCATTTGTGATTCTTCTGGGCCTGGCAGTGGAGCAGCACTTTTGATTTACCTCACCCAGTAGAAGCCTTTTTTTTTATTCCTTCTTCCTTTCACTGTTAGAATATTCCTACCCTTTCAGATTGTAACCCTGTCACTCCCTTAAACTCTCACTTTTCCTTAAAGTGATTAGTACAA
>NW_011888810.1:6154624-6156460 GCF_000151845.1 Pteropus vampyrus | reverse complement strand
GGAATTTGGTATTTGGTATTTTTGTGGTTTTTACAGCAGTCTCGCTTTTGTGCTTAGGCAAGATTACAAAGTGGCGTTGATTTTTTGGGGTCTCATTTTGTTGTAGTGACAGAGTGACTTTTTCTGATTTTGATATTCTGGGATTATGTTCAACAGGAGAACACTAAGGCCTAGCTCTGAGTGGCAACCAACTGCTCACACCACCGAAGCCTCACTGAGAGTGTCGGGCCAGGTCCTACCTGTTAGTCTCAAAGTTAATTGTTTAACTAACATGAGCAAGAAAATCAAAGGACCGCCTTTCCTGCAGGCAGAGATCAGTGTGGGTTTCGGAATCAGCTCACCAGCTGGATACTACCTTGGCTGATTTGTTTATCCTCCTCGAGGCTCATATTCTCCATATTTAAAATGAGAATAATAATAGCACTGTTGAAGACTAAATGACATAATGCGTATAAGTCACACAATACTTGTTATAAATAATAGTTTAATAAAACTGTTATTATTATTATTATTATATTATTATACCACTATTCCCCCTCCCTCAGCCTCAAAAATTTTGAGCTGTGGAATCAGTGTATTGGAATCAGCATTTAGTTACCTAACATCATGAACAAGAAAAAATACAAATTCTACAATTCCTCCTCCCCTCCTCTTTTGCAGACTTTTGAGAGGGGCTCACTCCTCATCCAACCAAAAAATGAGAAGTTGTATACTTAAAAAAATAGAATCTGATTGAAAAATTATTCTTTTCATTATGTAGAATTAGGTGAAATGAATTAAAAAGGTCTTTCATTATTTGAGTAATAAATCCCATTGATAGGTAATCAATGTCCTCATCATAAACAAATGATATCTATTACAAATGAGGCTGGAGGACAACTTTTTGAAAGTTTCCTCACCAGTACAGCCAACATTTCAACTTCCTAGATCCGTACATTTAACTGTGTCCAATTACAAAGTGGGCCGTCCTGGCAGTCTTTTGTTCTTGATTTAAATTGGCTTCTATATTGGCAAAAGAACACCCTGAGCCCCCGACTTAATCCTGTCACGTGCCTAATCCACCAGTTACCTGGAGCACTGCTACCCAAGAGAGTAGTCCCTGGAGTAGCAAAGGTTCAGTGAAATACTTATTGCTAAGATGAGTATAAAAGTTGAGACGAAGCTCTTAGAAACTGCTATAGCAATAAGATATTGCTGCAACATCTAAGCACGTGGTTAGTAGGCTTATATTTTATATGTCTTCTTTGTTTAATTTTTTAGTAATGCATTTTTATTGGATTTTATAAAAGTATCAATCTGCCATAGATTAGAAAAGAAAATAATAATAGCAGTGTTGAAGACTAAATGACTCAATGCATATAAAGCATGTAATACCTATTATAAATAATAGTTCAACAAAACTGTTATTATTATTATTATTATTGTATTATTATGTTCATCACCACAGGTAGTTTGAGAAGCACTGTCCTAGACCAATGGAAAGCCTAGAATGAAATAATAGGAATAGAGTCATGTACACGGGCATATCCACACTTTGAGAGAGAGATGACAGGAGACACGTGGTGGGGCAGAGGGCGTGGGAAGTGTCTGTGTGTGATACGAAACTCAGGACCAGGATTTTCACTCTAAATGCATCCTCTTAAAGGAAGTATTGGACGACAAATCTGGGACATTTGATTTATTTCAGTCCAATCTCATGCCGTCAGAGATTACATAACTCAGCTATCTATTTCAGAGTCTACTTTTAGAAAATATGTCTAAAAGTGTCTAACCTACATTCTTTATTTTTCAGCTTTCAGGTCTTTCTCATTATCTTTTACAAACCAAACCAGAGTT
>NW_011888810.1:6129253-6153836 GCF_000151845.1 Pteropus vampyrus | reverse complement strand
TCGAAGGCTTTCTGCACTTAGAAACACTAGACAGCATTACCTCACTATGCTTGGGGTCCTTTCCAATGGCAAAGTCACCAAAAAAAAAACAACTATGTGAAAAAATATGTTGACATATGAGAACTGAAACAGGAAGTATTGCCTCATTTGACTTCAGCTGTAAACATGTATATCAATCAATTCATATTTTTCTCTGCTCTGCATTTCTGTGAATGATTTCAAAAGTGCTTCAAGTATTGATTTGGGGGTTACAAATAAGTTACGGTAAGTAGGCGAATTTGCAGAAATGGAATCTGCAAGTTGTGAGGATCGACTCTGTAAATATGGTTTTACACATTGCTTTATTTTTTAACTTTTCATCGTATCAGTAAACTTGGCAATTTTCATTATAGTCTCTTCAAATATTTTTGTATAATTGACTCGATATACTTTGCTAAATATGCTACTGTAATATTATAAAATATGATAATATTATAAAATATGATTGATTACATGAAAGTGTAAAAAAACAGATAACTCATCTTACTGGAAATAACCTAGAATTTTGGAAAGTATCTGTGCTCTCCCCAAACCCCTCCCCTTAAGAGTTAAATTACATGATGAAAGCTGAAAATTAGTCTATGCCAAACAATTGAAAGATGTTAACGATTTAGGATTGTTCAAAGTTGGGAATTTTGTTCTTTACTTGAAAAAGGAAAATAATGAAGCACCATTTTTTCCATAGAGAGTGCTGAGTTCCCACTCACTTCCTTTTCTTCTCTTCCTTTTTATTTCTTTTTATTAATAGATGTGAGCTTTGCACTTGATCGAGTGATGTGTATGTTGCTGTTTCTAATCAACTGCTGATGCTGTTCACTGTTGCTAGGTATCTCCTTTAACTGATTTTATCTCCCCAGGGGCTGGGTTGAATGATGGGCAGTGGCACTCCGTCTCCTTATCTGCCAAAAGGAATCATCTGAGTGTGGTGGTGGATGGCCAGGTGGCCTCTGCTGCTCTCTCCCTTTGGCATGAGAAGATTTATTCAGGTGGCACCTATTATTTTGGAGGTAAGAGAAGTCAAGGAATATGGACAATTAAACCCTATTTGCAGTTACTACCACTTTCTTGGGGATGTCATTATGTTTTACCTAATGTTAATACTGTGGAATAATTTCTCACTTTCTCTGAACGTGAAAATGTTGAGTGGATCAAGGTGACAAACTATGACCTAAAATGTACTTATTTGAGGTAGACTTATGTTTATGGTTTCTACAATGAGATTGATTGCAATTAGGCCACCCTCTGAAGTTCCTACAAACTTTGTTATATTTTACTATTGTTAAATGGTCCTTACGTGTCTTTTTCTAATTTTATGGGTTGATTTTATTACAGTGTTTTCCCGATCATGCCTCTTAGCTTCTCTGGAGCATCTTTATGGCTTTCCTACTGCCCAGTACAAAAGGGCAATATTATGCCAGTGAACAGATAATCTAACAATTAACTGGAGAAACCTCTTTTGATTGCTAAATGATAATGCACTGACTGATTCGTTTGATGAAATTTGCGCATCAGCCTTCAAAACCAGGCTTCATTTGTTTTTGTTCTCTAAGAACAAAAACAAATGAAGCATTTACCTGCCCAGTGGATGTTTAATTGAACTAAAAGATTGGAAAGAAAACCTTGAAAATGGAAATGAATCTATAGCATTGAAAAATTAAAATGAAATGTCATTTCCCATTAGGAAGGCAAAGCTGTGAAACTGTTAGTAGTAAGACTTTCTAATAGCGACTTGAGATGTTTCTTACTGTTGTTATTTTAAATTTCAATTGTTACTTCTGTCTAGAATCACTTTTGAATTTGGTGGAAAGCCCAACATTTATTATTCGTCAATAAAATGCAAATGCCTTTCTAAGAATTGACAGTAAGATATAGATCATGAATCATTCATCTGATATTAAGAGCAAACAAAGAAACAAAAACCCCTGCATAATCCATTACTGTGAAAGGCCGCATAGTACCAACAACCTTAAAAGATATAATTGCTTCCTTTAATAAGATGTGTACATTTCTGAACCAAGTTATTTATAAAACCTGATGGGATATATGATTGGTTTTATGGCAATCCATAAAAACATGTTCCTTTAATAGTAAGATGTATAGTCCAACTTAACCAAGAGCTTTCACTTCAAAGGAAAAGATTTAGAAGCACTAACAGAGATAAGGAAAAAAAAAAAAGCATATTGTTAAATGATGCAAAAAATATGGTAAAAATTTGATATTTATTCTTTTCCTCGTGACCTTTATAATTTGATACTTATTAAAGTGTTTCTAAGTTTTTGAACACTATACTGTGGACACTTCCATAATAAAATTCTAATTTTAGCACTTAAAAAAAAATAACCAGTCTTAAGTTTACTTAGGTATCTCTATTCCATCATCTTTTCAACTGGAGTCCTTCAGTACCAGAATATGTTGGATCTTGGCATGAGATTTTAATCACTAAACACATGCCCTGCAAAATATACAATCATGATTTTTCCATGGCTGGGAGCAAGGGTCCTAAAGAAAGCAGGAGACCTTCTGCTGCCCCACTTCTCTCTCCTCTTCCCAGCCTTGTGCCTCCAGGAACGGGAAGAGGAGTTCCATCCTTCCGGAAGCCCACCTGGGGCTGTGGGGCTGGGAATTCTGGATTCCGGCAGTGGACTGGAGAATGGGGAGAAGGTTCTGAGTTGGCACATCACACCCTACCCTGTGAAGCCTTCTGGGGCTATGGGCAAATACATGGCTGGAGGAGAGCTGGAATAGGGTCCCCTAGAGTATGGGACTGGCAGAGGGCCTCTAATTGCCTGAGCGATGCTGGCAATGGGGTGACCAACTCTCCCCAGTTTTAGCACTAAGAGCCTAGAGCCTGGGGAACACTCTCCCCTCCATAGCAAACTGTGATAATTGGTTACCCTAGAATACCTTCTGTTCTGTGTGCCTGAGAGTCCCCTTTATTACTAGAGCCTGTTTTATCTAGGTGGAAGGCTTTTCTTAGATAGTTAATTCTTCATCCAGTTTATCTTCAAGTAAATAAGTATCCCATGTTCTGAGACACTTCCCATCAGTTCTTCTTTGCTTCTCTTTAAATTCAACTGCAAATTTCCAATTATCTTATCAGCAGATGGTCAGTCTAACCTGGCTGCCCCACTGCCAAAGAACATGTGTTTCAACAGCCTGGGTCGTATCTCCATTCTCGGTCAGTCTTGGGAGCGACTGTCATATTGGGAGAATGGGCTGCAGCATTCTGTGTATATCACACGAAACTCTATTATCTGTCCATCATTTTTTTCCTTTTTTCTGTCCCTCTCAAATGCATGCTTTTCAAAAGGTCAGACTGCATCATGGTCAGCTTTAGTTATTTATAAATTATAAATTTTAAATCTGCTTTCTCCAGATTGAGGATGGATGTATAATTTCTGTGTATTCCCCTATGAACTCTTTGTGCTATTGATTAACACACTGTATGGCATAAGCTAAGGACACCAAACCTCATGCAGAATTCTCACACTCCTAATTGTGTAGATCAGACATTATCCAACCAGTGAACTGGCTGTATCACCATTAAGTCAAACCCAACATCTCACTTCTGGCACAGTGACATACAGTAATAATTTATCTGTCATCCTTAGAGGAGCTTAACATGCTGACTGCCTTTAGTAATGGATCCATCCATTAATTCAGCATTAAGTATTCCCCAGAAATCTTCCTGTTTTAGAATTTTCATCTCAAATGATTTCGGTGCTGAACCTCTCTTTGCTATCGCATTATATTAACTTGCAAATGCCTGTTATCACAGACTCATGAAACAAACCTGGCTTGAACCCTTCTTTGTTCTTAGCATCTCTTGCTATTAAACATTCTGGCTAGAAATATGAAGTGCCTCATGATATGAGGGTGTGCTTTCTGCAAAGTTCTATGACCTTTCCTTGTGACTGCAAGTTTTCTTAGTTTTGTTTCCTACAGGCATATTACACAATTACTCTGAACTAGTTTGAAATGTGTCAGGAAACACCACCTGGAGAAAAGGAGATTAGCAGAGCTGTTTGTATTTCTGGCATATTGTAGTTGCCCCAAATATTATTGAACTATTATACTCTCAATTTTTATTTTAACATTCTTAGTTAATAAGTCATCTAGAAAACATAGAGATATGGTAATCATATCCTATACCACAGAAGTAATTTAAGCATTGAAAATGCGTAGAGTACTATGTACACTAAATTGAAACTCAAAAAGCTTACATTACCTTTTCCTGATGTGTTAAATGAAAACTTCATCGTCTCCATTAGTTACAATATAACATTTCAATGTGTCTGTAACAGTTTTGAATATGAATCTGGCCTTGAATTGGCATGTAAATGTATTTTGTTAGGAAAACATAGCATTAATGATAAATATCCTCAGTCAAAATATTTAATTATACTGGAAATTCCCAGGTAAAAAACTAGCATGGATTGTATAGAATTAGGAATTTGTTGATTCATTTCTTGTTCTTTGAATTCGTAATAGTGGTTGACAACCATAACAGCAAAGAAAGATTAATGAAAAATGCATAAGTATAATGTATGTGTTCATACTCCATAAAATTATTTATTTCGCTTGGATAGAGAAACACTTAGAATATCATTAAACCCCAGACAATAATGGTCAATATTATAGTTCTTTATTATTTAAATAATTAGTGATAGGTCTTAGATAAATGTCAGAAAAACATCAATATAAATAGAACATTCTTTCACGAGGCAAAGAATAAGTAAAATCAAATAGTAAATCGTTTTTGATATTAAGCCATTATGATTTATTAAAATGCATGTATATATGGCTCTTATATGCATATGAAAATAAAGCACTTAAGTAAATAAAATAGTTGGCCATTTTATTTCCAAACAGTAAGCTTTAAATCCAAAGGTATTTCATCGTTATTGATTTATCTTTTCTTACCTACAGTGCACATTTTCATCCTTTATACTCTTCTTTTTTTGTTCCAAAAGGCTAAGTTCCTGTATTTAAGTTATATATAATTTAATACTGCTGACTAACATGTTTAAAATTCTGGAGCTAAGTATGCATAATTTTAAAATTTGTATCAAGTTAATATCCTTGCACATTGTTATATCATAATTTCCTACAAATCCTATGATAATAAAGAAAAATACTTTATATGAATTGCAGTTTATAATTTAGATCAAACTAATGATGACTGGAATGGGTTTTCTCTCCCTCTTTTAATTTAAGAAAATAATCAAACACCTATTTTATTTTTTTAATGACGTATTTTATGATAGTGAATCCTGACTCATTATGATATATCTTACTTTTTACTTGGTTCTGTTTTTTTGTTTTTGTTTTTTTAAATCAGGTTGTCCTGACAACAGCTTTGGATCCAAATGTAAAAATCCCTTTGGTGGATTTCAGGGATGTATGAGACTCATTTCTGTCAGCAACAAGGTGGCAGATCTGATTTCAGTTCAGCAGGGGTCCCTTGGGAACTTCAGTGACCTTCAGATAGATTCCTGTGGAATCACAGACAGGTAAGGGCCATCTCACTTCTTTATTTCGACCTGTCCATTGCCAAACATTTGGCAGCAGATTAAAATTTATATGTAAAACAAATATTATTTTCTCTCCTGTTTTCTACCATCATCTGGAAATGGGTTATATTCACATTAGAAAAAAGGAAAATATGCCTTTAGTTTTATATTTTATATTTACAATTGATAAAATTTAGATAGAATCCATTTGACCATGTTATTTATACACATACATGCTACCAGTTCACAAAAGATATTGTTGATGCTGCTATAATTTAGGTGGGTATGAATGTATCAAAAATGTATCATTAAACTCAATAGCTTAGGACACCTTAACAGTAATATTGATCATAATGTACCAATAAATCAGAGACCTATCTGGTCAGTTATCATACTGAGTTTTGCTTCCCTGACAACTGAGTGATATACTCAGAAGCATAGAAGTGTAACTGGTTGCTATGATCCTAATGTGTAAAATAATTTACTGACTTCTCTGCAGGGAATATAAAAAGGAACCTCTCTCTGGAAAAATTTGACTGTAGTGTTGATCAAGGTGTAAGGCTGATCCAGTAGTTTCAATCAGAGCTCCAGTGCAGTACATGGTAGTGCAAAATTTGGAAGTTAGCAGTAGCAGAGAAGCAACTTTTAGAATGATAATCGATAGCTAATAATTTAAAAGTACTTTTAGGCATGGTCAACTATAGCCAAATAATCTTTCCAGTTATGCTTTACTATCAAGGCTGTTAATTTTAATTATTGAGATCAGTGGACTGTCATGGCCATTACAGATTTTAAAAAATTAAAATGTGACAAACTTAGCCCTTACCTTGTAGTAGTGTTCTGTCTATATTTTGAATAAATTCATAAAATAACCTTATTTAGCAAAAGATTAGGACATTTCCTCTCTATGAATATACTTTTATTTTTGAACCCAATCTGTAAACAAAATAATTCTTTCTATAATGAAAGATTATACGTAAAGGGAGAATTTAGATAATAAACCACCATTGGCTTGATTTTAGGAGTAAATGACAGTGACTTTTTCCATAGGTACAACCACACCAGCCCTGAAACCTTAGTTTTGATTTTGGGGAGGGCCTCACTCACAGAGGTCAGGAACCCCACCTCTGATGGGTGATAGCCATCAGAGATAGTGGGGCGGGTCAGTTCTCCACACCATGAATGACAGTCGTTTGACCACCTCAGATTGCAGAAAATTCTTTTGGTACAAATAGATCCACACTTCTGTGTGATTGCTCCCGAGCTGCCATTTTACATGAAGAATCCATCCACGTAACCTGCTTTCTAGAGGTACATATTTGTAAAATCGAGTGTGGTACAACACAATTGGAGAATGTGTGGTGTCTGTACCACACCTTAAAAGGACTTCAGAAATAGTGAGCAAATTATGGATCAGATAGGCCTTGACTATACATTTTTTTAAAGAAAAACTTTAGGGGAATAGTAACCCTAACAATCTTAGTTACATTTGTATACCTTTTATTCCAAATGTATCTCTAAATTTATTCTCTTATATTCAGAAGAAAATATATAGTCATCTTTTGGTATCTGCCAGAGGATTAGATCTAATCTAATTGGTTCTAATATAGATATCAAAAACCTATAGATGTTCAAGTCCCTTATATAAAATAAAATAGTATTTGTATATAACCTACTCACATCTTCCATATGCTTTAAATCATCTCTAGATACTTATAATAATACAATGTAAATACTACGTAAATAGTTGTTATATACTGTATTGTTTCTGGAGTAATGATAAGAAAAAAGTCTGTACGTACTCCACAGGGGTGCAGACATTGTAGGTCTAACTGCATAGTATACATCAGCAACATTGTAACTTTTTTTCCCAAATATTTTCCATCCTTGGTTGAGTGAACCCACAGATGCAGAAGCAGTGGATACAGAGGGCTGACTGCATTCATTTATTTTGGTCTTATATATAGTACCTATTGACATAGCTTCTAAAGCATTGTTGGAGTATTTTTTAAATAAGTCTGTATACCAGGCTCTATGCTAAGCACTTAACAAGAATTAGTATTTAAATTTGTGTCTGAGTGTCTGCATAAGGAAGATAAAAGTATGTAAGGAGTGGGGAATATGCGTGTGTGAATGACCTTACAAATGTGTGTGTGTGCATGTGTGTGCGCATGTGTATGGGTTAATATGTGAGAATTTGTGTGTTGTGTGGGTAAGAATTTGTGCAAGAAAGTTATGTTCTAAAATTAATTTTAAATTAATCGCTTAATATGTATTTCAATTAATCCTCATGAAAACTCTTAGAACCTGTTCTTAGTAGTATTTATTTCTTATAAATATGGAAACAGATGCACAGATAAGTTAAGCTGACTAAGATGACATGACTAAAAGGCAGAGTCCAGCATCAAATCTAAGCCCTCTGGTCTATGGCCATGCCACTCTGCATGTGCCTGATCCAGTCTGATCTTGGAAGTTAAGCAGGGTCGGGCCTGTTAGTACTTGGATGGGAGACCACATAGGAAGACCAGATGCTGTAGGCGATTAAAAAAAAACAAAACAAATCTAAGCTTTCTGGTTCCAGGAAAGTTCCTCTGAAATATATACCTGCCATGTCCTACAGCCCCCTCGGTGCACATTAACGTTTATTGTGGTTAATACTTAATCTGTGTATAATAAACTCATAATTTAATGGTTTAATAAATTGCAGTTTAAAACAAACAGGAATATTAAAATATGCTTTAAAATTTGACAGGAACTAAAACAACATAGTTCTTTTTTATTGTAAATAACTTTAAGTTGGATCAAACCTACACACAAAGGTGTACATACATGTATGCACATGCTCACATTCACAGTCATACAGTCATTCACACATACTCTTTACACACATAAACTAATGTAGTCATTGCACATGGTCTCTCACACATGTACACACTCATGTGCTCATCATATATTCAAAACCCCCTTACCACGCATAATCCTTATGCATACACTCCACGTACATACGTTTACACACTTCCTCACACATTAACCCATACACACTTATACACGTACATTCTCTCACACACCCACACCATCTTTACACACCTAAAATTAACCCACATCTTCTTTACACACAGTCACACACACACACACACACACACACACACACACACACACTCTCATCTGGAAGCCCTCCCTTTGTCTTCTGTCAACATATACCTGCAGGGAAGGTCGCCTCAAGTCCAGGAAATCTGGTGGGGAATGACTGAGGAGTGAGGGCAGTTGGTCTCTTCCTGGAGGCGAAGACAGAACTTTGAAGGGAGCTGCCATTCGTGTCTCTATGTCTATTTCCCCATGTCCATGTCCCTATGTCTTGGCAGAAACTCAAGTGGGGCTTGGGCAGGGGTGACAGTTGTTAGGACATAAACACTTACTAAGTTACTCGAACCTAATGCATTATTAAACAAAAGAATCCAGTATGTTTGAATATCAATGTTTTAGGAATATCCTCTGATTGAGGAAGGTTACCATCTCAGACCTGAATTACCTATTCTTTCCTGAGTTGAGTAGGGCAGAGGGTGTGGTATGTCCCTGGTCTCAAATGACATCTGGGCTACTGAGACTGCTGACAAGAATTGAGGCCGTTGTGTCACATTCACCATGGCAACCTCAGCAGGCCCAGCACCTGCCTCCTGGCTTCCCCAGCCTGCAGCCCTCATACCTCCATCGTGCTGTTCTCCCAGTCCGCTCCCACCTCCCAGTCCCTGGGCTTGGGTGTCTTTCCTGCATTGCACATTCTTCCCTCTAGTCTGGTCCTTGACCTTCCTCCAGTCACACCCCCTTTTCTCTTTCCCAAGGAGCCCGTTAAGCCTGCCCTTGTTCCTCTTCCTTATGTTCACGTGTGTTTCCGCCCCCTGCTGACAGTTGATCTGAAGATCATGGTGTTATTCTCTCTCCTGTAACACTGAAGACATGGCTTATTTATCTGAGAGAGAAAAGGGTGGAGTGGGGTGGGGGTAAAGGGCTGGTTCTTGTTGATTTTACAGTTATGAGATTCGAATGCAGGTGGTCACCATTATCCTAGGACCAGTAGGCACTCAATTGTTCAATTTTCCTAAACGTGATAATATTATAGAGATTTTTACTTCAATATCATTAATTCCAGCCAAGTTTTACATTGTGTAAAAGTCTTTTGAAATTTATATTGGAATGGACAGGGAGTCAGGATAAACAGAAATAGTACACATCACTTCAGTTTTGGGCATGTCGATATATACATTTGTTCAATTCACAAGCAATGAAAATAATGATGGAAAAGTCTAAGGAAAAGGCTAGAGGAAATGGGTTAAAGAGTTGTTTTGCTTTGTGTTGGAATGACTAGTGAGCAGAAAGGTGTACAATACAATTGTTTAGAACATTTAGTTAGAATTAGTACTTCACTATAAAATGTAATTCGACATAGGTAAAAAAAAAGGAAAGAACTACTATATGATGAATTTAAATAAAATCCACAATCCAGTCTTTCACATTGTAATTTAAAAATGTAAAAAGTCAAGTTTAACTAACAAGAGTCAACAAAAATGGATTTGTGTCTTTTAGTAGCAGATCAATTAGAAATAGCGCATATATAAAAATAATTAAAGATTATTCTTTAGAATTTTAGGCATAGCTATTTATATCTGCCCCCTTTTAAAATACAGTTGCAGTCTGTTAATAGACTGCTCTGTCCTTTTCTGATGACCAGCTAGGATTGTTATTGTTTTACTTTTTAAAAATTTTTCTCTTCTGGATTGTTATTGATTTGAAATACTTAAAATATTAAATACGTCATGAAACATTATTTGAATGGATTCCTGTGAAAGTATAAAAATGCTAAAATAAATGTAAACTTAATTGGCATGGAAAGATATCCATTATTTATTAAAAGGCAGGTTGTAAAATAATGTGATTATTATGATTATATATACACACATGTATACACATATATAATGTATATATACACAAACACATATATGTTTATAGTGGTAATTTATATATTGAGATTGTAAGTTATATTTCTTTTCTATTGTTTCCTGGATTGTTTGATTTCTGTACATAGGATTTCTATTTTTTATTGTCAGGAAAAGTCAATAACATTATTTTCAGTTAAAGCTGGAAAATTCTATAAGCAAAACATGAAGTTCCCGTGCTTAGCTTTAATAAAGGAGGAAACTCTGTTGTAAATATATTCTTGGCAGATTTTGTAGTTTATTTATTTTTTAATCTGGGATGAATGAGAATATTTAAAGCCTTACCCTCAGTGTATCATTCAGTAATTTTTTTCATAGTATCTTAAGCCAAAAGATGTACTTACCAGTTTCACTTAAAAAGTTGTTTGGGTTCAAGCAACTTCATAAGTGTTTATGTCTTAACAATGTAGTAACTCTTTTGAAAAAGATATATATATTTGAAAAACATTTTTGTTTCATTTTTAGTTAAACACAATTACTTAGCAATTGCACATGTTTACCGTTGGGTACTGTACAACTTTTCAAAGCTTGAAATCTTTGGGGGAGACACTGCCACCTTCATTTTTTGTTCAACGTCGATTTTACATGGTACTTGTTTTTTATTAGCCACTAAAAGTTCTGCTTCTCAAAGTTAGGGTACCATTAAAAGGAATGTATTGCGATCAAATGTTGAAATTGAACTAGCTCGAGCTAGTAAGTCACATAGTGTTTGATAGATGTTGAATATGCCTGTATTTCTTTTGAAAATTTAAATATCCTAGGAGCCCCCATGAGTTCAGTTCAGCACCCTAGGGCACCTTGACACGCTGCCTGGAATTTGTGTCTGCATCATACAACTTCAGCATTCCTGGATGTATGCATCAAGTGAATAAAGATGTCCCTCCCTCCCACTTCCTTCTCTCCTTCCCTCGTCTTTATTTCTTCTTCCTTTAAATATTCAGTGTAGTGAATCAACATGAGTAAATGTTATTTTGTGTAAGCTGTTCATATTTCTGGCAACATATTGACTTAGCGTTATGTCACTTAGGGAAAAGAAAGAGCTCTAATAGAGTAGGACGTGATGAAAATTAAGCAGCCACAACTACCTGAGAATTGGTTAAAATCTGATGAATTTATCGATCTATGGTTTAGTTCTGTGATTAAAGTACCATAATGACAGACTGAATAACCATTAGTCATGTTAAATTTACTCTTTATGTTAATGTTGACATTCTTCTTTCACATGACCATGTACGAATGATCGATATTTTAAGATATCTCAAGTGGAAGAATAGTAATTGTGTCTGCATCTTCTTTTAGGTGTTTGCCCAACTATTGTGAGCACGGTGGTGAATGCTCCCAGTCCTGGAACACCTTTCACTGCAACTGTGCTAACACTGGTTACAGGGGAGCTACTTGCCACAACTGTAAGCCAAACACATCTGCTTGTTCTCGCCTCCCTTCTGACTTCCCTGTTTCATTTCCCTTTTCGTTACTGTGTGTAAATATGTCCATGTATGTGCAACCATGCATCGAAATGTACACCCTTGAATTTTAGCATCCTGTTGATTTCTAGTTGACCCAACTCATTTAATTCTGGTCATCCTTTAATAGGTGGGTACTGTTATTATCCCTAATTTACTCATGAGGTAACAGAGAGAGATTAATCACCTTACCTAAAATGTCTTAAATAATTGAGCCACAGCAAGGAAGTGAACACTTGGAATTATGCTCCAGAGCCTGGGATCACAACCAGTACTCTTTTCCTGTATTATAAACCATACATTTTTTGTCTGATGAAATGTTTGCAGGTATTGTAAGATTCATGCCATTTTGTCATCCAGATGTTTGGTACATGTGATGGGGTCGGCCCAAGGGCGTTCGTTACAGTCATCGGCCTCACCCATCTCAGTCCCTTCACTGTACGCTGCTTTGTACTCCTGACAGAGATTAGATTGGAACCTTGGGCTCGCAGCCCTGGGGCCTCCACCAGGGGACTCTGAGGGGGCCTGTTCAGTGCCATAGTCAGAGTCATTCCTGGAACATCATCTTACATATTGCCTTATAAGCTCATGAAGAATGTTTGCTGTTCCCAAAGGCACACCTCCGTGTAACCAGGGGCCACATTACTGGATACAGGTCACCCAGCTAGCAGAGGGAGAGTACATTTTAATTTTTTATATCCTCCATCATTTCCACTGTAGTAACTAACTCAAAACAGAAAGCTAATTGAATGTGTTTTAATTGACTATTTGCCTTTAATTGTTATCAATGACTGAATCTAAATATAAACCCAAACAGTTCTGAGGAAAAAAACGGTCAATAAATGCATATTTTTATCTGTGGCCCACAGTTTGACCCCAATCACTGAGTTAACTCAGGGGATTGAGCAGGTAGTCTAAATGGAGCTGAATGGTTTCTTTTTCTATCTTTCTTTTTTTATTTTTTTATTTTTGCCAGTAACCATTCTGAGAAATGAGTCCAAGATGGGAAACCTAGTTATAGTGAAACCATCACTATCTTTTGCATAGTAAAGAGGGGGCAGCAATGGGGTCTTTTAAAAGGTTTTATTAGAAAATAACATGTTAAACAATCATGTTATAAAATGTCAAGCAATACACCTGAAGCAAAAGTACTCCCAATTATCCTTATCCGATCACGTGACCTCTCTAATACCTACCCTCTCTCCAAAGTTATATGTAGATATAACATCTTTCTAGGAATTTATGAACATAGGCATGTGTACATAGAAGTGTATAAATTAACTATTTTTGTGTGCCTGCTTCACTGCACAAAGCACAAATGTGATTAGAAAGCAATCCATACTTATATTTCCATCTATATAATATATAATATGAAAAAAATAAAACTATCATTTTGTGGAGGAGTGGAGAAGTAATTTGGTATGATTATCTGAAATTTTTGTAACACTGAACAAATTAATTACATATGGTCTAAAAACTTATTAACACAATTTTTGAAAATTTAGAATAATACATCAGGGAAGGACATTCAGGGATGATTTACTTCTCATTTCACAGAATAAAGAGCTTGATGGAAATTATCAGTACATTTGACCAAGTATTCAGTGAGATTGGGCACTATATATAAGTGTTAATATCAAACCTCATACATGGAAATTATATAATTATATACTGAAAAGCATCCAGTTATGAATCAAAACACAGTGAGATCACTTGGCGGCAAATTTCATATAAATATTTCTTCTGATTTGAATTTTAATTATCTTGAATTCTCATTACAGAGCATTAGAGAAAGCCTCTTTTGTAAATTAGCTTTTAAATTATGAGGAACTTTGTAAACCATATTTGTTTTACAAAAAAGGATTTTATCTATAGATAATTTTGTGTGAGAAAGGAGAATAGTTACATTATTTAAAACTTTTCTATTGCATAATTATTGGATAACAGCAAATTATTTAAGGAGATTGCATTATTGTGCTTCAGATGTCAGATTATTACAAGGTGAAACAGAATTAGAAATTCCAAAATGGATGTTGAAAAATTTATTTGGATGAATTCATTATAAAGATTCATTATAAATGTCTTAACATGTAAACTGTTTACCTTCTCTTTTGTTCTATCTAATGTAAAAATAACCTAAATTTTCATTTTAACTAATATATTCTTTTAGTGATAAAAAATAATGCCATAAAATGTAACCTCATGCTCCCTTTTTTCTATTTAAGCTACTTTCATCCTTATCAGTTTTTAAAAACAGAATGAGTTTTATTTTAAAGTACATTTTACTTTTTCTTCTGGTCAATAATGTATGTATTACATTTTGAAACTTGGAGTATTTTCTGTCCATATTAAAATTTAAGAGATTCATTTTAAACTATTCCATTTATAACGATCCAATTTTTTTTTTTTTAACAGCTATCTATGAGCAGTCATGTGAAGCTTATAAGCATAGAGGAAATACTTCAGGGTTTTACTATGTAGACTCAGATGGAAGTGGTCCCCTAGAACCATTTCTTCTATATTGCAATATGACTGGTGAGTTAATCAACTTTCATTTAATAGTTAAATTTGCATGAATGCTTTAGACACAAAATTTAAATGAAGCAAGTGGGGAGTTGACCTAATTTGCAATTTGATTAAAATGTATAAAATGTATAAATCTTTAAAAAATAATTAATGATGATGATTTAAAATGTTGCCATTATTTTCTATGCATGTGGTATATATATAAAACACCTAATAATAAATGTATTTTATTAAGTCCCAAAACAAAAATGATAGACTTTATTCTCTGAGGATATTAATGCATATGAAAGCTTTGAAAAATATTTATTTTTTAAATGTAGATAAAAGTGAAGTTTATTCTTGAATTCTTTACTTATGTATATTTAAATAGGAATTAATAATCATGAAAAAATAAGTTTGATTAAATTCATCATTTATTCATGATAAAAAAGAAAATGAAAAATCAATAAATTACCAATAGAGGAAAATTTCCTTAAATTTGTTAAAGAGTATCCACAAAAAACCACTATAGCATATAACACAGTTTATGGTGAAATATTAAAGGTATCTCCCCTGTTACCAGCATTAACAGAAGGATGTCTGCTGTTATCACCCTGCTCTCCATTATTTGGGGGTCTGAGCCAGTGCAATAAAGCAAGAGAAATGAATGAAAGATATAAGTACTGGAAAGGAAGACTGAGATTCTCTTTATTGTAGATGTCCAGGTTATGTATTGAGAATATTCTAAACAATCTAGAGATAAATTACTAAATTTTAGGATGATATCAGTTAATATAAAAATTAATTTATTTCTGAATACCAGCAATAAGCAATTAGACAATGAAATTTTAGAAGATTCTATTTTTACTAGCACGAAATATCTCAAATACATGGTAATAAATGTAATGACAGATGTGCAAGGCTTCTACATGGATAAATATTTAATGGTCTTGAGCTAAACTAAAATCCTAAATAAATACAGAAATATAAAATTTTTATCGATTAGAAAATTCAATGTGTCAATATCAAATTTTCTCAAGTAGGCATTGATTCAGTGCAAACCTAAATTAAAATTTCAGTGAGGTGTTTGTTTGCTGGTTGGTGTAATTGTTTTAATGAAAATAAGCAGTTTCTAAAATTTATCAGCAAATGTGAAGGGACAAGAAGAACCAGATTAATCTTGAAGAATAAAGCTGAAGGCCTCAACTCTATCTGATATAAAGACATTATACTGATAAGTTAAGTAAAACAGTGTGTGATTAGCACAAGGGTAAACAAACAGACCAATGATATAAAATAGAAGGGATCAAGATTCCTTTCAACCAGTGGTGCTGGGGAAAATTATATATAAATGTAAAAAGGAATATTGATCTCTTCATCATCAAACACAAAGAAATGGATTCTAGATGAAGTATGCTATCCAACAGAGTAGCTACTAGCAAACAAGTATCTATTTAGATTCAGAGTTAGTTTTACAAACTAAATGAATTGAAATTTTAAAAAAATTTAAATTTATTTATTTTTATTAAATTTATTGATGTGACATTGGTTACAAATTTAAATTTAAGTTAATTTATTATAATAAGATGAAATGTCAGTCCCCCCAGTCTCACCACATTTTAACTGCTTAATAAACGTCTATTCCATCACTGCAGAAGGTTTAATTTGGACAGTGCTATTTCAGGAACTCAAAATTTTATGGAGCAAAACCAACAGAAAAAAGAAATATTCAATCGAAGCAGGAGGTGTTGCAGAAGTGGATTCACCTCTTAAAATACTGGGGAAAGAGCCTTCCAGGCAGATGAGATATCTAGTGGTTAAGTCCTGATGGGGGAGCTCTTCCCAGGTGTGTTCAGCAACCAGCAACCAAACCAGTGTGGCTGGGATATGGCGAGTAATCAAGGAGTATTAGGAGAGCAGGAGAGAGGCAAGCAAGGGCAGGGGAGAGAAGAGAAGAGTCATGGGGCCACCAACAATGTCATTAGGTATCTGGCGTTACCGTGAGTGAGAAGAGAAGACGCTGGAGAGTTTTAAACAATGGTAGATGCAATCTGACTTCCTTTCATAGGATCTTAATTGTTCTTGTGCTGGGAGCTGCCTATTCAGGAGCAGGGGTAGAAAGAATTTGGGAGACCATATATATATACCATGGGTTATATACATACACATCTTTTTCTCTATATATATCTCAATCCATCCATCCATCATCTATCTATCATCCATCCATCCATCCATCCATCTATCTATCTATCTATCTATCTATCAAAAGACTTAGGAAACCAGTATGGAGACCAGTTCAAGAAATGCAGGAATCCAGTAAAAGCTGATAATGGTGGCTTGCACTGGATAATATAGCAGTGCAGATGGGGGAAGGAGATTTGGTTTTCTCATGGAATATATCTGAGATGTGAGAAAAACAAAAGGAGCCAAAAACAGCACCACATTTTGACTTGGGTCGTTGGAGTAGATAACTTGCCATTATTTGAGATGTGGTCAGAAAAGGCTTGAGGGTCCAGATCAGGAGCTCAGCTTTACACACTTTGAGTTCAAGATGTCTGTTACACATTCAGATGAGATACCGAGACGACAGCTGAATATGGAAACAATGGTTCCTTCGTATTAATGTATAATTCTGAAAACCGCAAATGGAGGTCAAACCTGGGAGACAAATATTTGGGGGAATATTATAGAATGCATCTTTAAAGATTTTTTCAAATAACACAACCAGGTGGCTTCCATGAGCTGTCACAGCCATCGAGGACAGTGCCTGTCTTGGTCCATTCTGGCTGCTATAGGAAAATACCAAATAGGGTAGCTTCTAAACAATAAAAGTTTATTTCTCACCCTTTTGGTGACTGGAAATTCTGGCGGTAGCAGAGTTGGATGAGGGTCCTCCTCTGGTCGCTGATTTCTTATGTCTTCACATGCATTTAAGCACCTTAAGCATTACAAGCTAAAAGATGCAAAGAAAATCTCTTTTGAATGGACATTTTCCTAAACTATGTTAAAGACTAAAAAGTCTTTCCAAACAGAGTATTCTAACTATAATTGGAAAATAATTAGAATAATAAGAACTCCAGTGTCTGCCCCTGTTAAAATGTATAGGACACTTTTCTTTTACACTAATTCCATTGCTTTTCTATCATGAAATAGTTTTATATTCAAGAAGTTTCTCATTATCAAACACTGCATAAGGATGTTTCAGTGGAGAGAAAATGCTGCGAGCTGGAGCGGTGGCTTTCAAACTTCTGTGAAAATGATACTTCGGTGGCTTACAGTCACCCTTGCTCACTGCACTGCTATTAAGACTCTTGGATTTAGTTTCACTGACTCAGTAAGTTTAGAGACCAAGGTCTGGGTCTCTATTCCATTAACAAGCTCTCCCCACATGATTCTAAGATAGGGGCTCCCAAGACCATTCAGTGAGAAGGCTGGGAAGTAGAGGACTTATAATAGAATTATTTTTACCTCACGGATTTCAATAATAAAGGCTTTCTTCATAGCTCGGAGAGTTAATAACTAACTATCTTTATTCAAATGCAGCCTTGCTTATATTGTTTTGTTCCCAAATGTTCTTTCCTTTCATCTCCCAGCTTTCCTTGGCACAGCACTTCCTACCTGCTCTAGTCTTTATCACATCCATCACCCTCAGCTATTAAGTATGAAGGAACACAAGCTCTGCAACTGTGTTGCTTAAACAGCATGTTTTTCCCCCCTCTACACTGCTACACACTAAAAAATAGCAGTCAGCCTAGATAAATTAAGTTCTTAATTATTCAGTTGCTTTACATGCAATTTATATTATTGGAAATCTCCTCAGGGAAAGACACCAGTAGACCCAAACTGCCTTTTAATTTTTTTCATGTATTTATTAAATTTAATAGATTTTCTGCCTATTTCAGCTGTCCCTTCTTACTCGTTTCCCAATATATCCTTAACAACTCTCCTTGAACCTGATAAAGGATATTTAAAAAAAAAAAATCATGGCTCTTATACAGATATAAAAATAAATGCTAAAAAACACATTTTAAAGATTTAGTTTAATACATTATTAATGAGGAAGCTGGTAAGATGTTGCAACTATTCAAAGGAGAATCCAAAGAACATACATACATACATACATATATATATCACAGGAACAGTGAGATAAATGTGAAAATGGAGGCAAATCTGGCTTCTTTCAGAGTGGAGGAGGGAAGTCAATCGAATCTTTACCAGGTAGAATTTCCTTGTCTATAAACAAGAATTATGTGTTATAAGGAAACCTGCTCTCCTAGAAAAAAAATCTGAAAGCCTGGCTTACAGGATAATTGAATGTTACATAATGTTAAATAAATAAGTCTGAAATTGTGACGGCTATGAGATGTTATTAGATGGAATTTAGAGATAGTGAATTGCTCTGGAGAGATTTATAGGCTCATCTCTCTCAGAAGCATTTGCCTACACTCTAAGAGTAGTAAAAAACTGAAGATTTGCACCTCTCCTCTCTCACTCTATGGAGGAGAAGAAAAGATTCCAGCCTTCCTCTATAAGCTGGAAGCCTCATAGTTTCAGTGTGGCTCTTCGTGGTGTAACTCCAGCATGTGCGGGTGCATCTGGCACTCATTGTGTGGGCCTCTGGAAAATTGGGATGTGGAGAACAGATGCTGCTAAGATTCTCTGTGAGCGAATGGTCCCCGATCTAGAGATCTCCTGTGTCTGTTAGTCTTTATCTATATATTCTTATCATCTATAGCTATATCAGCATATAGATAGATAAATGTAGATAAATATAATTTGAATGAGACAGACAGGATAACTTAACTTGCAAGCAGGATAACATCTCATAGCCTTCACAATTTCAGAATCAACATTATTTTGCAATTCAATCAGTTATCTGTAATTTAGAGTTATAAAACAGCTAAAAGGTAATGAAAGTCTCAGAGCCACCATAAAATCAGAATCAGATAACCTGGAAGGTTGTGTTCTAATCTGGACAATGCATCATTTTTATTCATTCATTTGTTTATCCCCTCATTTAACTAATGTCTTCTGCATGTTGTGCCAAGCCCCTGTGCTATGTGCTGAAGGTACTATGGTTAACAAATTGAAAACTATCACTCTTCTCCTAGAGCTTACAGAAGTGTGGAAAAGGCCAATAAAATAAGTAACAAAATACTGAATTGCAAATTGTGATGAAGTCTATGTCTTTTACAGTTGTGATTTCTAAATCAGTGTTTGTGAAAATATCGGATGACACACTCATGTCTGAAAGAACAGAAAAGAGGCTGTAATTAATATTTTTGAGAGATTCCCGTTAGTAAATTACATAAGATGTGGAACTTGGCTGCTGGGCACTCATTTCCATTGCTCAGAAACTGTTGCGATGATTTCATTGTCTCTGCTTTGCCCTGGAAATCTAGATTGCCTAATAAGTGTGGCATTTGTTCAACTTCCTGCTTTGTAGCACTTTTTATTAAAAAATAAAATCACTTACAGAAACGATCATAATGTTGAAATTTTAGAATTTCAAAAGGAAGTATTTATATGAGCTGCCCTTTAACGGCTGTCATGCCCTATGGCCTTGAATCTCTTGCAACAACTTAAAAGACCTTTAGAATCATGTGTTAATTCTGAACCAGTGGACACTAAACTGTAGGGAAGTCCCTCTCAGTGTGACCCAAAAGGCATAGGGACAAAGGTTTCATGCAGGTTTATTGTCCTGCTCTTTTGGCGGCTGCTCAGCCAGAGTTGAGCTCCTCCATGCACCATTGATTTACCACAAGAAAAGATGAATCATTTTACTGAACAACAAAGGCAGAGTCCAACAGAGGCTGGACTAACAGATTTGCCTTGTTAATAATCTTAAACTCCTAACAGCCAAGATTAAGTTGGCTAAAATTATAGAATTTCAGACCTACTATATGGCTTACTATATCTTTGCTACTTTATTTGGAAATGGAAGCTCAGATTTTCTCTGACTTTCTTATGGGCACAGATCCATGCCACACCTGCCACACAGATCTGAACATCTTAGATCTACATTGTACTGCCATTTGGCCATCTATAATTAATTTCATTAGCTTATATGTCATGTCCTTTTCAAGGAAAATATTTTGCTGATAAAGCTCTACAGTGAGCTGAAATGCAAGGCAGAAATAAAAGTAGTGGCTATTGTTTCAGAGAAAAATTATGCTCCACATAGGCAATAAGGCTGTCGAAGTTGTGTCCTGTCTCATTTATTTGGCAGGCCTCTTCTGTTCAAACTTCTGGTGACCAGGAGAGGGCTGGGAGTGACATTTCTCAAAGTATACCTCTTTGTCTTAGTTTGATTGTTGAACCATGTGAATGTATTAGCTCAGAAGAGAGGTGAAGTAGATTCTAGCTGCTGTTTTCCTCTGATTTGGAATATTCCTCTGTAGTACAGAGAGTTATATGACTTAACAGCTCATATATACCAGAATTTTGACAACTTCCAATCCGTTTCTTACCTATTAAATCAGAGGAGTTTTGATTCATCTGTTCGTGTGTGTGTGTGTGTGTGTGTGTGTGTGTGTGTGTGTATAATCACAGTAAATATAATATGAAGTCTTGCTGGAAAAGTTGAAGGATGGGTATATTATGCTGATCTTCTGTTACAAACATTGTAGGATTTTTATTTCATCTAAATAGTTTTGGTAATCAGTATGATGGAAATGTTTGCAGACATTTAGGGGCCGATAGTGATAGCTCTAGTAAATATGCAAAGATATTTTATTTTTTGTGTTAATTGAGTTGCTTATGCTGAATTAGATGTGTTCAGTTCAAAAGAGTAACTTCCTATCGTATTGCATAACTATGCAGATCACATGATACCAAAAAGAACATTTCAAATGTGATTTATAAAGAAGTAGATGTATACTCATAATTAAATGTCTGAAGACAGGGATATACAGACCATAAAAATTTGACTTTGTTTTTGTGGGTAACATGGATGACTTTTAAGACTAGAAAAGTCATTGCTTATAATTTAAAATATTCTATAAATTCTAAGATACACTTTTTTTTACATTGTAACATCTTTGAATTCAGAGTGTATCAATAACCCACAATGTTTTACAATGATAATAGGTAGCATTATTTTTCTTTCTTTAAGTAAAAATAAAATGAAATCATGGATCTTTAAAAGGTACAACATCAGATTTGATGAAATAAAATGTACCACAAAAATTTAATAATCAATTTTCTTAATATTTTTCAACATATGTGTTGTCTGGCTAAATTTCATGAAAAAGCAAAATAAAATCACTGCAAAGCTTGGCAATTGTATAAATTTCAAGGAATAGAATCACTTTAATTAATTCAAAAGTTTTAAGAGTTCATTTGTGTTAAGTCTGGCTCTCAGAGAGGTTTGATGACTAGAAAAATTTGACTCAGATAAAAGGTGATTTTGATTTTCTTTATTTATTTTAACTTTTGCAGACTAGTGATGGTCTCCTCTCTTTCTTCCCCCATTTCTGCATCCAAGAAACTGCGTGGACCATCATACAGCACAATGGCTCTGACTTAACAAGAGTGAGAAACACTAATCCAGAGAACCCGTATGCTGGGTTTTTCGAGTACGTGGCCAGCCCGGAGCAACTCCAGGCCACCATGAATCGTGCGGAGCGCTGCGAGCAAGAGCTTGCCTACTACTGCAAGAAGTCACGGCTTGTGAATAAGCAAGGTCGGTAAATTGAGGCTTTTGTCCCCCTGCACATATTGCACAGTGCACTCTACTTACCAGCTCCTGAAGACTTTAATTCTGCAAGGTGGTGGCATATAACCACTGTGGGTGTGTGCTCCCTGTGTATTTAGCAAACATTTCACAGTCTGGAAGTCACAGAGATGCTATTGCCTGAAGAAAAGAACAAGGTCAATTTATACTGAGCTTTGTTCAAAGCCTTGATTGCTTTTGGAGGCTCTTTCTGGCCTTAACCTGATAACCGTACGGAAAGGGGCTTCATTCTGATACTCCGTGAATTCACAATATTTATCCCTTGTAAAGAGCAAGTAACACATACAGTTTGTTTTTTCGTAGAAAAGAGCTAATAAAAATATGACTCAGTTTTCTGAAAGTGACTATTCTGTGTGATTCTTTTTCGTGGATTGTTGACAATGAGCCTCTGGGTATAACTGAAAACTAGAACAGGCCACTAGCAACCCCGTTTATTCAGTAGCTCAAGTAGAAATCAGAAAATCATCTTAACTCTTACTTTTATTCTACTTTTAATAACCAGTCTGCTCCTAAATTTGGTGTTTGGTTTCGTGTTTTCTCCCTTGAGAATATCTCATTAAGTGAGACCTTCACAGTTCCCGCCAATACTGCCTTAGTGTAAGCCCTTAATGGCCTAATTCTTAAAGTTACTGCAAGAGCTTTCAACTGGCCTCCCAGCTTGCATCTTTCCATGTCGTCTAACTATCCCATATAGAATTCAAAATCTTAATCTTTATGAAAAAAATAACCTTTAAGAAACACGGCTTCCATCTCGACACTTTGCTATTTAATAAGCTCCTGCCCATCCAACACAGACACTTCTGTCTGGACACCGGAACTGCATATTCTGTACCCATCTGCTCATGCAACCTTCATGTTTTCTAGCAGACATATTCTAGCAGGTTTATTTTTTCTTGAGAAGTTTGAGAAGATTCTAAGACATCTGCACAATAAAGCCACTTTGTTAATGTTTGCTCCTGTTTGTTGTCATAAGAGAGGTTGGAGTTCCAGACAGAATGACCAGAATTTTAAAAGCAGTGTTTCATATGTGAATATCATTTGTCATATGGATCATACTGAAGAATTCTGAACTTTTGGTATGACATTTGAACCTATCTCTTCCAATTAAACACCCCTCCTGTTTATTCTCCCCCCACTTAATACAACCAGATTTTTACCCCCATGCCTAAGTTCCACCCCCCTTGCCCCTCCTTTTCCTCCTCCTTCTTCCTCTTTTTTAAAATATTCTTATTTGACCTTTTATCCCATCTTACCGGTTTTCACTCAAATCTTATTTCCCCGAAACCTCAATTTCATCTGTGACTCACTATCAGATAGTTGCAGTGCGAAGAGCACTGGATTTAGAGGTGGGGAGAGATTTAAGTTCAAGTTCTAGGTCTCTCATTGATTAGGTATAGAACTTAGATACAGATGTCTTTCTTGGTCTTCGTTTTCTCTTCTCTGAAATGCGGCCGTTAATACCAGCCTCACAGGGCTGTGGTAATGATTGGGTGCATAATACATACATACGAAGGTGCATGAAGTGAGTTCCTCATTCGCAGCTCTCTTGTGCGTCATGGTCATAGCATACCAGTTTAGTGTGCAACCGATTGTTAGTGAGCAAGCACCACACAAAGTAAAGGGGAAGTCATAGAGTTGAAGGAAAACCCGCCTGTATGCTAGTGGTGCTCGTGCATTTTTTTTCAGCTCCCTAGTGTTTCAGCCTGGCTTGAGAACCACTAGTGAAGAAAGTCGCAAACTCTAGAAGTCGGTAGAACAGCAAATGATGACAGTTGTTAAATGCACAGCTTTTTCTCAGGTCCATGACCCTAGGATTTATGTTGAATAGATTTGAGGTGAAAAAATTAAAAATAGAACAATTTGGATTTTTAGGTGAAATTAATGTATAAGGAAGAACAGGAAGGTGGTGTCAAACATGTTATATTTACAGTTTCGAATCTTGAATGTAGCAGTTTCAAGTAATAACGGTATCATCGTCATGGATGGGTAAAGGGGGATGTATGTGGAAATATGTGGAGCTGCTGACTCAGCACATTAGAAGGATGATCGATGTGAATACTAGAGTTATTTGGGATTTGGACTGTGGGAAGGGGAAGGGGAATGTTCTATGATCATGAGATTTTATCATTTTAATTTTTCAATGTTAAAAATTTCTCATGATTTTCTTAATTCTTTTTTCTACTTTAAATTCTTTAGGACATTTTAAAAAGTCTTGGACAAAACCAAAGGTATTTGGTACCACTAAAACATTCAGTGGTTTCTATTTTATAGGGAAGATAGGACATTTAGAGGCAAAAATATTATTCACACTTCAGGAATAACGATTTATTTTCTCTT
>NW_011888810.1:6123371-6128653 GCF_000151845.1 Pteropus vampyrus | reverse complement strand
ATTAATGTATAAGGAAGAACAGGAAGGTGGTGTCAAACATGTTATATTTACAGTTTCGAATCTTGAATGTAGCAGTTTCAAGTAATAACGGTATCGTCATGGATGGATAAAGGGGGATGTATGTGGAAATATGTGGAGCTGCTGACTCAGCACATTAGAAGGATGATCGATGTGAATACTAGAGTTATTTGGGATTAGAACTGTGGGAAGGGGAAAGGGAATGTTCTATGATCATGAGATTTTATCATTTTAATTTTTAAATGTTAAAAATTTCTCATGATTTTCTTAATTCTTTTTTCTACTTTAAATTCTTTAGGACACTTTAAAAAGTCTTGGACAGAACCAAAGGTATTTGGTACCACTAAAACATTCAGTGGTTTCTATTTTTTAGGTAAGATAGGACATTTAGAGGCAAAAATATTATTCACACTTCAGGAATAATGATTTATTTTCTCTTTAACCTATGAACATGTAATGTTTTAGGCAGTATATTGAAATATATCTAGTACATGTTTCAAGTAGATTCCACCTTCTGTTGATGAGTTAATATGCAATTTGAAAAACTGAAAGTATGAAGGCTTGATATTAATGTCTTTATGCATAACACAAGCTTTGATAACTCTTTGTTTCTTTCGCATGGCCGAACTGGTGTGTATAGTCACGCTAGGAGAGAGGTTTCCAGCACTAGTAGAGGTCCTATCTAATAGAAAGTTACAATGAGCATTGGCATTTGTAAGTAAGGGAGAAATTAGTGAAAGTCCCAGATTTTTAGTGGGGCTGATGATAACAACTTAAAAGGTTTGAATGTTAACAGAAAATGATCAAGCAACTTTGAGTTAGTGACTGATTTGATGTCACATTCTTCTCATGCTCTGATTCTCCACTGACTAAAATTTTCCTCTCTTAACTTTTTTATTTTTTATTTTTATGAGAGATTACCCACATACCTCACCTCCTTTTCTCAAAATCCTACCTAAATGTTCTGTCTGTTCTTTGCTCTAGTTCCTCGGCATCATGGTCAGCCTTAACTCTGAGAAGGAGCTGTTAGCCGAACACTCATCATAGAAAGAAATGCATTTGGTTAAGAGAAACTGTTTTTGAATGTAGTGTTTGCTTTAGGCATTAAGATCTTTCAGTGCGACTCTGTAGTCTACAAATAAATAGCCAAGCCATTAAATGAAAGAAAAAATACATGCTTCCAAATAAATCTTAAGTCATGACAAAGAAGTGCCACGCCATGTCTAATGTTTAATAAACAGCTGCTATATTTTTAGCCAATAAATATATTGAGATAAATCATTGATTTTACATAATATTCTATAATGTTTTAATGAGCATTTCATTATCTCAAGTCAGTTTTATTTCTGATATGTTAATTACTTTGATTTATATTTTTAAATCAATTTGTTTCAAAAATTATTTTCAAAGAAATTACATATGTGAACTGCTCTCAATACAATTTTACTATTATGCCTGAATTAACTAGGAATGGCTGGTGTCTTTTCTACTCAAAGAAAAATATATCAATCAGTTAAGCTTAAATAATAAAATATTTTTAAAAGCTTTCTTAAGGAAATGCCATCAATTACAGTGTGTGAAATATCAGTACATCAAACCAATTTTTCTCTCCTTTTATTCTTTTTAATGATTTAGGAGGGAAGGGCATTATACTGGGATGGAAGGCGGTGGGATATAAAGCAGATGTTACATTTCTCGTGTTTGTCTTTCAGACGGAACCCCTCTGAGCTGGTGGGTTGGACGAACCAATGAAACACAAACTTATTGGGGAGGTTCTTTGCCTGATCCTCCAAAATGTGCTTGTGGACTGGAGGGGAACTGCATTGATTCTCAATATTACTGCAACTGCGATGCTGACCGGAACGAATGGTGATTTCCATTTGATTTCCTTTATGCAAAATAAAGTCTTCTTCTTTTTTTTTTGAATGAATCATTCAAAATATATAAAGTTAGGCAGATACTGAAAAAGTTAGTACACTGAAGAAATTAGATGAAGGTCTGTTTTGATGAAATGTGTTATAATCAATCTGAATCCTAAATATTAGATCAATGGCCTTTTATTTTTTTTGTAATGAACTGTTAAGTCATGTACCTTTTATTTTTGTAATAAGATGAAAGAGGCATTGCTTTTATGTTTCCTCTCCATTGTAGGTAAATTATCATTCTCTTTAAAATTAAGTATAATTAAACATTCTATTATTCTCAAAATATGTTTATAGCCAGTAATTACTAAAATACATTTCCTCAATAAGCTACCTATAAAATCTTTAAACATGTAAACTTAGAATTTCTCATAATTATATGAATGTGTAGCTTTTATTTGTTTAAAGGAGAAACCATGGCACAAAGAACTAATGTTCAGTTTATCATATTTTAAAAGAGAAAATCTGTAACATTTTAGGGATTTGGAAATTGAACTTATTCTCCAAATAGAAAAAAATTCTTACGTGTTTTTCTTTGAAAAATTAAAAAATATATTTATTATATTTTGTGCTAGAGTTAGAATATACATTGATTTTATATATTTGTAAAGTGAAAATATTTTTTAATTTTCATATTCACATTTCAATATACCATGTGTATATATTACTTTACTATTCTCCTGGATCTGCCAATAAGAATTGTTTTTTAAAATATTAATAACCAACCTGGCTATAAATATGATTGATTTGGTTACAGAATATAAATTGATTCTAATAATCAGTTTGCTGTTAATTGAGCTCACATTTTGAATTATATGATATTTCATATTTTGGGGGGAAATATTACAACTATATTATATCAAAAAATAGATTCTTTTAGAATACCCTAGAAGGAGGCGTGTATATGAAGTCATAATTATTCTTGTAGTGTTACATGTTTGGTATGAAGACTATTTCTCTTAATCAAATTCTGGTTTTTAAAAATTTCTGCTTCCTTTGGAAGACTTTTTTCTCACTGCCTTCGCAAAATACACACCTACACAGTAATATTGTATTTTAAAATGTGAATAAAATGTTCATAGCAATGCTTAACAAAAGAAAAAAATAACTAACTTAGTTTCCGATAACTCTCCAATACCTCCATAACATATTATTCATCAAAAATAATTTTCAAAAATAAGGTTTTGAAACTTTTTATATTAAATTCTGCTTATGGTAATGTAGCTTACATAGAAATAACCTTCCCCAGAAAAACTATAAAAACAACTACTTGAAGTAAGTGAAGAACAACCAAATCTAGATAGAAACTGCCAGCTTTAGGAGTCTCTGACTCCCATCCTTGAAAGAAGAAAACTCAAGTGGGTGAGATATAAGTTTATATATGCCTATTCCATGAGGGAACTAACTAAACTAATGCTATGGAGTGGCTAGAACTCAAAAAGGATATTAGCTTTTGGGGAGGGCTTGAGGTGTCAAAGCACAGAATTTGGGATTGCCAGAATGGCTGGAAGTTGAGAGGGTTGTGGAAATCTCAGAGAGGAGAAACTTTCCTGAGGAGAGTCCATCATTTGTCAATTCCCCTCCGGTTCTCGGCTGACCCCTGAACTGCACACAGGGCCGATTTCTAGCAACCAGGCAGAGAGACACAGCTGGAAAACCGAACAGACTTAAACATAAAGATTTCAGTAGTGACTGCCAGAGGGGACACAGGATTTGGAGTTTAAGTCTCACTAATTGAGATGGGCTTTGTAAATCCCTCAGCTTTCCATAGAAATAACAGAGGGTTCATGTCTTTGCAGCAAAGACTATGTCCCAGAACTGAGTTATGATTGAAAACTAAGAGTGAAACTGACATAAGCCCACCTTAATGAATTGCGAAACCAAGCATTTCACAATTTATTGTGATAAAGATGTGATTTAACTGCCTGTGAAAACAAATATGAAGCCATCAGAGAACAATAACAAAATCAAGTCCCTACAATATCATCCATGATGTCCAGAACATGGTAACAGTTATTGCATATTCAAAAAAGAGTAAACTTCGATCCAAAGTTAAGAAAGTAAAAGCAAGGGTTAAAGAAGTACAAATTGGTAGTTGGCCATAGGATGGGGAGCGTGGCAGAGAGAATGCAGTTAGAATTAATATGTCGGCTAGGTGGAGGGCCAGTAGAGGGAGGGAGCAGTTGGGGAGATTGTTTTATGAACTATATAGATGTCTAACCATTGTTCTGTATACTTGAAATTAATTAAAATAAATAAATTTAAAAAAAAAGAATATGAAAAAACACTTTTTAGCAAACTAACAATGCCAGTGAAGCTCTAAAATGGATTGGCAAACTAAAGTCCATGGGCTAAGTCCAGCCCTCTGCCTGTTTTTGTAAATAAAGTTTTGTGGGAACACACACACATTCTTCAATTTTAAAAGATTGAAGAGGCTATAAATAAATTTGAAAGTGGAGAAGTAAAACAATTAGGTTGATTTATAGCTATATATTGAATTTCTCTATCCTACAAACTGAAAATAGACTTTCTTTTAAGGACCAAAAAAAATATTTTCAAAACATAGTCTCATATTATTTCAGAAGTATCATTTGAATCAATAAATCAAAAATTAAGCAAAGTGCTGTTACAATTCACATTCTCCATGGTCAATGCCATAAAGCTACAAATTAATAACACTAAGCATAAACAAATCAATTTAAATACTTTGGAAATTTGAATAATAGCTAACATTTATTGGATGTATACTACCTGCTTTCAGTAGTGCACACTGAGATTTTTGTCTTAATCAGCTTGTTTAATCTTCATAAAATCTTTATTAAGTAGATACCATTATTATTACCATTTTGCACGTGAAAAGGTTTATGACAAGAGAGACTATGTAAGTGTCTGTTTACTCAGCTAGTAACTTATATACATGGGATTTAAACCAAGCAGCAGTCTAATTATGGTGTATGTAACTATTTTCCTATTTTGCCTCCTCTAACCAGTTTTGGGGTCAAAGAAGAAATCAAGAGCACAACAATATTTAGAGGAGAAAATGATAATATAAACAAACTAATAAAAGCAAGAAGTTATTATGAGTAAAACATGTTGATAATTGTTGAAGGTATATAGTGGATACTTTAGGGTTTATTGTACTGTTTGTGTATTTATGTATATGTTTGAAAGTTTCTATGATATATGGTTATAAATAAAAGATAAAAACAGAGGGAGGGGAAAAAAGAAAAGCAGTTATTAGAAACCGCCCCGGGGACACTGATGTTTGATTAGCAGGCAGAAACTTTAAAGCATCTATTATAAATATCCCCAAAGACTTATATAAAAATAATAACAAGTGAA
>NW_011888810.1:6108438-6123321 GCF_000151845.1 Pteropus vampyrus | reverse complement strand
TAGTAACTTATATACATGGGATTTAAACCAAGCAGCAGTCTAATTATGGTGTATGTAACTATTTTCCTATTTTGCCTCCTCTAACCAGTTTTGGGATCAAAGAAGAAATCAAGAGCACAACAGTATTTAGAGGAGAAAATGATAATATAAACAAACTAATAAAAGCAAGAATTTATTATGAGTAAAACATGTTGATAATTGTTGAAGGTATATAGTGGATACTTTAGGGTTTATTGTACTGTTTGTGTATTTATGTATACGTTTGAAAGTTTCTATGATATATGGTTATAAATAAAAGATAAAAACAGAGGGAGGGGAAAAAAGAAAAGCAGTTATTAGAAACCACCCCGGGGACACTGATGTTTGATTAGCAGGCAGAAACTTTAAAGCATCTATTATAAATATCCCCAAAGACTTATATAAAAATAATAACAAGTGAACAAAGTTAACTAAGCAGATAAACGAGAACTATATTAAAGAAGCTAATGTAGATTTTAGAACATGGAAGTACATCTGAAGTGAAAAATTCACTGAATTTACTAAACTTATATAGGACATAGCAGAAGAAATCATCAGTAAATCTGAAAACAGATCAAAAGAAATTATTCAGTCTGAAGAACACAGGAACAACAATAATAACAACAAAAAGATTGAGAAAAAAATTAACAAAACCTTTGCGACTTTTGGAAAAATATCAACAATTTAACAGGCAAGAAATTGGAGTCCCAGAGAATAGGAAATAAAATGAGACAAAAATATATTTGATGAAACTGAATGAAAAAATTTTAATTTTGTTTAATAAACATCTGTGGTAGCAAGCCCTATGATTGATCATCCATCCAGCCTATTATTCACGTCATTGTGTAGTTCCCTCCCTTCGAAGGTAGTCTGGACCTCGTGACTTGCTTCTGATGAATAGAATATGGTAAAGGTGATGAGACATCACTTCTGAGATGAGGTTGTAAAACACGGTGAATTCTGACTTGCTTGCACCTCTCTCTTTGACTCTCCCAGCTTTCTTGTTCTGATAAAGCAAACTGTCATGTTATGAACTGTCCTGGGGAGAGGCCCATGTGGCAAGGAATCGAGAGTGGCCTTTAGCCAACAGCTGTTGAATAACTGAGGCCCTCAGTCCAGTAACTGGCAAAGAATAGAATAGTGCCAACAACCACATGAGTGAGCTGGGAAGCAGATCTCTCCTTAGCCAAGTGCTGAGGTGACTGCAGTCCTCACCAAAACTTTGACTATGGCCTTGGGAGAGAGCCTGAGCCAGAGGATCTCCTTAAGCTGTGCCAGAGTCCCGACTAGGATCTAGTTCATAAATGTTGCTGTTTTAAGTCACTAAGTTTTGGGGGTGATTTGTTATGTCATAACAGATAACTAATACAACTTCAGTGCACAGGTTCCAGAAACTCAGAGGATCTGATGCAGAATAAAACAGAGAAAAGTACACCTTGGCTTGTGTTCAAATTGCTAAAAGCTAATGACAAATGTTTTGAAAGTAGCCAGATTGGGTGGATCTAGTAGAACATATTCTATGCAGGGAACAAGGATACAAATGAGGGCTGACTACTCATCATTAGCACAGGTCAGATGTCCATGGAATGATATTTTTAATGTGTTGAAAGAAAAAGCAATGTCAACCTAGGATTCTACATGAAACAAAATATATTTCAAAATGAAGGTGAAATGAAGTTCTTATCAAATTAAACACATGCTGAGAGAATCTGTCGCCAACAGAACTGCACCATAGAAATACTAACATATTCTTCAGGCTGAGAGAAATATCACCAGATGAAAACTCAGATCTTTAGGAAGAAATAAAGGAACTGGAAATTGTGGATATGTCAGTAAATATAAATCCTTCTCTTCATTAAAAAATTAATTAAAATTTGCTGTTGAATTATAAAGTTTATAACATCTGGATTTAAATATATTACAACAGTAGCACAAAGAACAGGTCATATAAGTGTGTGTGTTGGGGGGAGGTATGTTAAGGAAATTATCCTGTAGTAAGTTTTTGACATTTTATATTAAATAATATATTAAATAAAATCTAAGTAGCCTATAATAAATCAAGGATGCATTTTGTAATCAATGAAGCAAATATTAAAATATAATAACCAGGCATATAGCTAAAAAGTTAATAAATAAAATAAAATTAAATACTAAAATATGGTATACACCAAGAGACGACAGGAAAGAGGGGACAGAAATACAGAATATCATATGGGGAAAAAAAAAAGAAACAAATGTCAAAATGGTAGATCTAAAAACACAGTTATCAATCATTATAGTAAATGTTAAGGTAGAAAATAGCCAACTGAATTTAAAAATCAACAACTATATTCCATGTGCAAGAGGTATTATAATGTTGCCATGTTTTTATATGCTCAGATGAGCAATTTGATCCTTACTCTTGTATGTATGCAAATTTAGCTCTGAACATCTTGGCTTTGAAATGCAATAAGGTCTATTGTTTATTTGATAATTATATTAATCAGAGTAATTTTAAGAATTTTGTTGCTGTTATTATTTTTTTAGGATGAATGACACTGGATTCCTTTCTTATAAAGAACATCTGCCGGTAACTAAGATAGTGATTACAGACACAGGCCGGCCACATTCAGAAGCAGCTTATAAACTGGGGCCTCTGCTCTGCCTGGGAGACAGTAAGTGGTGGCAATGTGTTGTAAATGCATCTGAGAAAAGTGATGTTACTTAAGAATCGTGTTTCTATCATATAATAATCGATCAGACCTATATTGTGAAAAGTCATAAGCAATGTCTGAAATATTCTTTTAGTCAACAAATAAAATACGAAGTGCCAAGCCTTGTAATGAATGCTGTGAAGGCAAACCTTCCTGAGATCCTAGAGAAGGAAACCACTAAGCATCTGGGTGATTGGTTCATAAACGCATTCCAGCATTTCCTAAATTTCTGCATGCCATTATCCATACGAGAAAGCCTTAGAGCTGTGCAAAATTGTTAACAATGTATGTTAATTTCCTGTTGTTGTGCCTGGGGTGAGATTAGAATGTCAATAGAATCAAATACCAGTGTAATCAAACATAGTTCAACTTTTAATCTTATTTTTTTTTTTCAGTTTGTATATGTGTTTACTCTAACTCCATGGGACATGCTGTTGTGCCTATTCAATGTATTAACACTCTAAACCAGAATTTTAAAATTCAAATATAGTTTCACAGGAAATACATGTTTTTAGCAGGGAATAAAATGAGCATGTGTGTCCATTCATAAACTCTCTGAAATCAGTTAGGTTAGAGACTGATGCATTAATTCTCTAAGCTTTTAGTTATTTCTAGAATTTAAAATGGAAATTGAAGAAATATTTATTAACTTTAAAAGTATACATTAAAATAAAATTTTATTCTAGCGGCTCGACAGAGGAAGAGATGCTCTGACAATTCAGTGGATTTATGGAGATACATAGCAAATGTTGCTTAGTTAAAAAGCAAAGATGATACTGGGCTATAAAAATTTACATATACATTGTAAAAAACTGTCTGCCATTATACCTATCATCCCTAATCTTTATCATCTCTACTTCCTGTTCTGCCAGTAGGCCTTACACAATCATGTGAAGATGACATAGGATATTTCATGGAGAGAAAAATTATGTGCAAAGAGATGAGGTTGTAAACTCAGGGTGCATCCGGGAGAGTGCCACAGCTTTGTGTGACTATAGGAAATTGTTCTATACATCACATGCACTTTTCACTGCTGGCTCTGCTCTTAACTCTTCGGGGACCCAGGCTGGCTTTCGCCAGCCCCTTCATTTCATTTGTCACAATACCTGGGGTAATGGCCTGCTTTGTCTGAGGTCACTACCGACTCTGTCCCTTAGGTTTCTTTCTCAGAAACTTCCTACCAGGAACTCAGGCACACAGCACCTTTTCACTTAGAGCAGTGATTCTCTGTCCAAGGTGATTTTGCCCTTTCAGTGGACATTCGGTAATATCTGGGGACATTTTTGGCTACCGCAGTTGGGGAGGGGGAGCGGTTTGAATGCTACTGGCATCTAGAGGGAGAGGCCAGGGATGCTGCTAAATATTTCACAGTGCGCAGGGTAGCACTCTACAACTAAGAATTATCCAGTCCAAGATGTCAATAGTGCTGAGGCTGAGAAACTAGAGCATTAAATGTTTGTGATCATAAGGATACGGGGCTGGGAGGATAACAACATTAGGAATGAGAATTTACAAATAGTTTGTGTTTAGAGATCTGCTAATTAATCTCTGGCTTATTAAAAAACAGTAACCGAGAGCTTTCCTTGCTTGGCCTTCTTGTCTCCTATATCTATTTTAGGGTCGAGGCTCATCCTCACGTGAGGTCATAGGCCCATTTCCGCATGAAGGGCTCATTTTTATTTTCTCAGTAAGAAGAGCAGTGGCCGCAGATAAACAAACACCCCGTTTTCTCTCTATGGAAAATCTGTACCCTGAAGGTTAAATGCCCTGGGAACATATTTTTTTCTTTCGAAGTGAGATACACTGTATAGATATGAGGCTTCTAGATATGGAATCATGCACATTGGGCCTTATAAGCAGAAGAAAGGTATGTGGACCTTATCCAGAAGGCATTAAGACTGGAACATTGAAAAATTAAGGCTTAATCTTCATGATCCAAATGAAAGCGTGAAGAACAGTTGTAAACCTAAAGATCAGCAAAGATGAGGAAAAGTGATGAGGGCTTGAACTGGGCAATGGCTGGCATGGGGCTGAAGAAGGGGCTTAGCTGGAGAGGTACATTCAGCATGGTTTACAGGGGAGTGGAGGCTGAAGGGGTGTGAGGATGACCTCCAGCTATCTGATTTCAGTAAAGCTGGTAGTACCCTTCGTTGAGACCAGGAATTTTTAGATTTGAATAGAAAACTGGAAAGATGAGAATAAAAAAAATTTGGCTTTATCACACAAACTAGAGATGTTGGAAATTTTATATTAAGCCATGTTTTTCTAGGAAAGAAGACAGAAGGCTTGAGAAAGCAGGACAGATGAACAAAAATGAGTATGAGACTTACTGGTACCAGACATGAGCTTACACCTAGTTAATTGATATTGTCTTTTTCCCAGTCCTTCTTTTCATTTTTAAAAATATGTCGGTATTTCTGAAATCCATGTCACTGCTACTGTTGTCGTTTGATGTCGAAAATCATAGTTCACATCATTAGGTGTTTTACCTAAAGTACAATGTAGATGAATGATAAAGCTGTCTTTAAAGTTGTGCTGCAGGCATAAAACTTAGTAAATACTGTTGTCCTTGATGAATTTATTTATTTGTGGATATGGGGATAAATTATAATCTATAAATATGTAGGTTAAAAGTAAGAGGGCTCTCTCCTGTACTTTCCTCTTTGCTCCCTCTCCCAGGAGCGGTGGGAATATCTTCATTTTCGAGGTACCTAGCAATTTTTCAGCTTCACCATGCATGCAGATGACCTGGAGAGCATGCCAGCTGGAGCTGGAGTATCTTCAGAACTCTTCCCAAATGCTAAGGAGAAAGAGCAGAAGTCCAGTATTGACACACAGGGTTAAATGTTTTTGAACTTCCTTCAGGAAGATATCTACAGGGAGCTTTTCCTGTTTTCGCAGATCCCACAGCACAAAAAACTTGTGGATCGCTGATGGCTTCTGGCTTCGTTTCCTTTTCACTTGGTTTCCTTCATCTGCAGAATCTCCCCAATCCTTTTTACCGAAAACGTTCACACTCAGACTCAAACCCTTCCTCCATGAAGCATTCCACTGGTCTCTAGAACACTTAGTCCTGCACTTTCAAAGAATGTTGACCATATTACAAAGATATATTTCTCATACAGACTTTTCATTATTTTTGAGCCTATCAAGAGCAGGTCTATTGTTCATTTATTATTGGTTCCTAGTACCTAGTACATTACCTGTTACATGAAAGAAAATCAATAAATAGCAGTTCGTGAAAGAAAGAGAATGATCTTTCATGTGCAGCTCAAGAAAACTATAGCTCGTGAATTATTCATGAGAGACAGGAATAAGTTTTTGATAAGCAATTAAATGATATGCAAATATATACTTTTAATGAAAGTTTAGATTATATTGAAAGACTTATTCTGATTTGAAAAATCACATAGTACAAGGAGCACCTAGGTCTAATTGAACCATGAGCCATTCCTCCTCAGTACACCTGGACTTGTGACAGTGGAAGTGCTTTCAAATAAGCACACATTTTACTTGATATTACTACTCTTTGCTTTTCACTTTTTAAATGATATGGTGCCTTCATAAAATTGAAACACTTTCTACTTCTTGGAAGAAAATATTTTGTGGCCTATTTTGCTTTGTTTTGATTTCTGTTCTTTAGAAAATATTTGTGTCACTAATAATTGATATTTAGGAAATTTTACAAATGGGAGGGAACAAAAATTCTTTCTAACACTTTCAAAATACTCCCATTTTTTGAGACTAGGAATCCTGATAATTCTCAGGACTACAATAATACCCTTTCTTGACAATTTTATACATGTATATATCTTTATTCATTGTTTTAAATATTAAACATTAATGTAATTGATACAGAGTTGTTATAAAATTTTAAGGTATTCCAAGATGTCAAAGAGCATAATAATCACCAAGAGTCACACAACTCAGAAATACTGAGTAATACCAGTGAGTGTTATTCCAGGCATCGCTAGATATTTCTAGGGCAGGGTTTTCCAACCTCGGCACTCTGACATTTGGCTGGATGATTTCTTGTGTGGTCGGGGCCGTCTTGTGCATTGTTGGACACTTAGCATTATTCCAGTGGCATCACTCTCCCCGTCCTGACAACCAAATATGTTCCCCGAAGTTGCCAAATATCTCCTGGGGTGCAAAATTGCTCCAGGGTGAGAACCCCAGCCCTATAAAGGAGAATAGAGATTTAGAAATAAATTTACAAAATTTTATTAATTGACATTGAGGAAGAAGAAACTAAAATGAAGCCAAAGGAATTGCTTTATATCATTTATATATCCGATAGATATTCAACTTGAATGATCCTGCTGAACTTTTTAAAAGCTACGAAAATTTTCAAATGTTACAGAGTCACTAGATTTTACATTAAACTACTTTTTAAATTTTAGACAATATTGAGCTATTCCGAAAACTGGGAATATTATCACTCATTTGTCCAATCATCTTTTTTTCCCCTGCCACCTAACTTTTGCTAGTTTTGCTATTATTTGTATAGTTATTTATTTTTCAATGCTAACCACTAGTCCTATCATCAGACCTTCTCTATTCTTCAATGATTTTTATTTTGATTTATTTCTTCTTGGATCGCCTTGGTAAGTAGTGGATATTTTCATTTTTCCCCCCAGGAAGACCCTTAAGCGTTGCATTTCCTGGGTTGGCACATGCTTGAGAATACTTGTTGCCTCAGAACTCTACATCAAACTTGGCTGGTTTAACTTTATATTGTTTTTTGGTAACAGCTTTATTGCCATATAATTCACATGCCCTACAATTCACCAGTTTCAAGTGTACAATCCGATCATATTTTAGTATATTTAATTATTTTAGTATATTACGTAGTGTTGTACAATATACTAAATCAATTTTAGTATCACTGTAATCAATTTTAGAATATTTTCATTATTTCCAAAAGAAATTTGTACCTATTTAGCAGACACTTCCTGTTTCCCTCTCATCCACACGTCAGCCTTAGTCAACCACAGATCTACTTTTTATCTCTACAGATTTGCTTGTTCTGGACATTTTCTAGAGATGAAAACAGAATATGTGATCTTTGTTACTGGCTTCTTTCACTTAGCATAGCATTACCCAGGTTTATCCATGTCGTGGCATGTATCAATACTTCATTATTTTTATGACCAAATAATATTCCATTGTATGGATATGCCACATTTTGTTTATCCGTTAATCAATTGATAGACATTTGGATTTGTTCCACTTTTTGGCTTGTATGAATAATGCTGATATGAACATCTATGTAGAAGATTTTTTGTGGACCTACGTTTTCATTTCTTTTGTATATACATCCAGGAGTAGAATTTCTGTTTTGTAAGGTAACACTACACTTAACCTTTTTAGAAACTGGCGTAACAGTTTTGGGTCATGCTCTGTGACTTTCAGCAGTTCGTACATATTATCCCACTCTTCACTGAGAGGTGCAGGCATCTTTTTTTTTTCACTTCTTTTCTAGATATCTTCTGATTGACTATATTTTATTATGAAGTAGGGTTTTATATTTATTTTTCCCGTAGAGGGCTTTTATTTGCTTTATTCTCAGAGTTATTTCAAACCTGGGCATGCCTGCCTTTTGCCTTAACACTTAAAAAAAAAAAAAAACTTAGGCTGGATACATTTTCTTTCTGTACCCAGTGGTTCTTTATCTTCTGGTTTTGAATGTTGCTGTGGAAAGTTCTGGGTCAAACCTACTTTTCCACCTTGTAAGTGACTTGCTTTTTCTAAATGAGAAATTTAAGCAATAATTATCCTTAAAGGTCAGTAACTTAACAAGTAACTTAACATATCAGTGTTGTGTATTGGTATTATTTTTTCCTGAAATAGAACATGATGTGCTATACACATACATTTTATAAGCTGTTAAAAGAGTTGTTGCAAGCACAATCTAAATTTCTGCTCTCAGCTCGTTCATCTGCACAAGGTAGTATTTTTATTTCTTTGGCATTTGAAGTTTTCAAACAATTTTATTAAATGTATTTCTTCTCAGTTAATTCGTTGTGTTGAAATTTTATGTCTAATCAAGGCATTCCCCAAATTTACATAATTAGAAAGATTTTTCTAAGTTTCTTGTTCTAAGGAATTTTTGTCGTTGCAATTATTTTCATTTTGTCTGCATTGACTTGTTCAGCTGTCTGAGAAATCACAGCTGCCCAGAATGCATTAAATAATCAAAGGTGCATGTAGGCAATAAATAACTTTGCAAAAGTTATATTCTTAGACTGGAGAAAGATATTGACTAGTGATTTGTTTAATTTCTCTTCCGTTTCACAGAGTTCTGTTCCATTTGGCAGACTACGTATAAACCATTAAAAAGAGTGAAGATCAATTCCATTTTAACAAATAACATATAATTTAATTTTGCAAGCTCTACTGTGTCTGATAATCAACAATTAGAAATTTCTTTTTATTTTAATTTTTGTATTTTATTTTCTTTCCTTGAGTTTTCTTTATTTTTTTCCTAAGGTTTCTCCACCTTTTACTCTCTCCTCGTCATCTTCTTTTTCTATTCTTTCTGCCTTCTCTGTCTTTTCCGTCTCCCTCTTTCTACTTATTTACTAAAGAATTTGAGTTTATTTATTGAGATATATATGATACAACCAAACTGAGATCAATGACTTTAAGCTTTGTGATTGCTACTTTGAAAAAGGACATCTTATAATTTCATTTAACAAACATTTATTAAGCCTATACATTGTACTGTGCCTTCTCCACATCCAGAGAAAGGAGGGGTGGGGGAGGGAGAGAGGCACACATAATAGGAAAAAATATCTGCATTTCTGCATTCTTGGAGCTTGAGTTCTCTTGGTTGATTAAACAATAAACAAGTAAAATATATGATATGATAGATGCTAGTGTTGTAAAGACAATGTAAGTGAGGCAGGATGGGATGAGATTAGAAATTTTAAATAGGATGTTCATTAAATGTTCACTAAAATGGTGGCATTTGAATAAAAATCCGAAGGAAGTAAGGGAGCAAGGCATGTTTATATCTATGAAGGAGTGCCCTAGACAGAGGGGAAAACCAGAGTAACCACACAGAGATGGGACTGTAGCTGGTATGCTCACGGAACAGCAAAACAGCCACTGTGTTTTGAGCAGGGTGAACAAAGCGGAGAATGGTAGATGAAGTAAGAGAGGGAACTGGAGGTCAGATTATGGAAGATTTTCCTGAAAATTATTTTTCCACCTAAATAAGATTGGAAAACATTATAGAATTTTGAGAAGAAAAGGGGCGTGATCGAACTTATGCTTTAATGAGATTGAGCAGGGTAAGGCTGACGTACGGAAACCATATTACCAACTCAGATGGTAGATATGGTGGTGGCTTGGGCCACGGGCACGATGATGATAGTTGCAGTATGGGCACAGTTCAGAAGAAGCAATAAAATTTGCTGATGGGTGGATGTAGACTGCAAAAGGTAGAATCAGAACGACACAGGTATTTGGTCTAACAATCCATTAGAGGCATAGAATTGGCATTAACTGAGGTGGAGAAGATTGCTCCTGGGGCCATTGAGTTGCAGAGAAATATAAAGGTCTAATTTTTGAACATATTAAAGTTGAGTTACCGTTAGACTTTCAGATACAGATATAGAGTTATTAGTTTGATAGTTTCAGGATTCATAATATATATATTTATAAGTTATCAACATATTTAAAGCCACAAGATGGACCAGTGGGGGTTGTGGATGGAGAAGTACAATGAAATGACAAGACCTTAGAGCACTCAAACGTGGATAGGTTGAGGAGGTGAGGAGGAAGAACAAAAGAAAACCACTAGTGATTATACCACTAATGAGAAAGGCAAAAGTGCTGGTTTTTGAGAATCTAAATGAAGAAAATATTTCCAGGAGGAGAGAACAATCAGCTATGTTAACTGATATTGATAGGTTAAATAAGTTGAAGGTTGAGAATTCACAGAAGACTGATATCTAGAATACATAAAGAACTCTCAAGAGTCAACAGTGAAGAAAAGATTAATCCAATTAAAATACAGATGTTATGGATTGAATTGTTCCCCCCCTCTCCAAAATTTAATTGTTACAGCCCTACTCCCCAGTGTGATTGTATTAGGCTGTAGGGTCTTTAAGGAGGTAATTTAAGTTAAATGAGGTCATAGAGGTGGGGCCCTAATCTGATTAGATTCGTGTCCTTATAATAAAAGGAACAGATACCAGAGAGCTGTTTCTCCATTGTACACAGAGGAAAGGCCATGTGGGGACACAGTGAGAAGGCAGCCATCTGGCATTTCTATATTTCATTTTATTCACTTTTAAGAAAGGTAGTGTTACCAAACTTGAGTGTTTACATTACATATGTACATATTTCCACATGTCAATCATACTTCAATAAAGTGCTTTAAAAAAAGAAAGGTAGAATGATTAACACATCATGTGCATTTTGATCTTAAAAGTAATAGTCTTAGCAATATACATTTTTCAAATACTATTTTCTTCTCAAACAGCTTTATTGAGGCATAATTTACGTACCATACAATTCAACCATGTAAAGTGAACTGTTCAGTGGCTTTTAGTATATTCATGGCATTGTCCAACCATTAAGAGAATCAATTTTAGAACATTTTTATTACCCCAAAAAGAACTCCACACTCCTGAGCCCCTGTCATCCTTCAAGTGTCCTATCTCCCCAGTCCCAGGAAGCCACTCCTTTTGTATCTTTAACTCTTATTTTTAAAAGGATAATCTATTAATAATACAAATATCTTAAAAATTACTCATAATCTTAACATTCTATTATGTCAAATTTCCCAACTGGCTCTTTTTACTTTATGTTTCTAATTAAATACTCAGTACATCTTCCTCTTCCACATAAATGACTATTTAGATCCCGTTATCCATTCCAATCTTTTTTAATTCTGGAAATATTAAAGTTGATATTCCTGAAGGAATCATTCTGACTCTCTGGTACCCTAAATTGAATTTAATTAAAATATGTTAATTATTAATTACTTTTATTAGTAGCAATTATTAATTAGTTCCTTAGACTAATACATTATGATTGTTTTTGTTGAGATGATAAAAGGGCATCTTACTTTCTTGATTAGCATTCACACATAAGTGATTGCTTTTAGGTCTGCTAGTGGGGCAGTTTAAGGATTTTTAAACCATCTCATAGACAAGGAATCCTCTCTTCAAAAACCTGCAGCTTCCTGCTGGTGGCTGCCTGCTGGGTTCTGCTCTGCCTCTTCCTGGCCCCTCCTTTCTCGGAGGCAGCCCAGAGTCTCCCGTGTGCTTCTTACAGTCTGCAAAGAGCTGAGATATCATAACATTATTTGATCATAGAAATAACGGCCTTTGCTTTCTTTATAATTGTTTTGAATTAGCGGCAATTTCTTCTTCCAATAAAATATTCTTTATTCTTTACCTAGTGTCAATCTGTAAAATAAGGTTTACTAACTAGATAAAATCAGTACTATTATGTGTGCGAGAATATTTAAGCTACTAAAGGTAATAAATTGTTTTCATTACTGTAAATTGTATTCATTATAAAGATAGCAGCAATTCAAAGAATTGTTCCTCTGTTTCAACCAGTTTCCTGAAACTTCCTATAGGATGCTTTATTAGGTTAGCTGTGATATAAAAATGAAACAAATGAAATAGTATATCTTATAATAATATTATCTAATTTAGTCTTTAAGTAATTTTGAGTGTTCCTATTTCTAATCAGACCAAATAAATAAGATTCATTAATATTCCATAATTTAAAGTTACATCTTTATTTTAATTTTCATGCTATAACTTTTCCATAGAAAGGCATTTAATTTCCTCTAAAAATAGGTCAGTTAAGAACTTTTAAGAACACAAATGTGTTGTTATTCCTGACTTGATATTGTGCATTTTCTTTTATCCTTTCCTAGAGATAAAAATGTCTAAGCTTAGAAATAGCTATAAAATGAAAATAAGGACATACTCAGATAATACACGGTTTCATTTGGCTGTATGAAAAACAAGCTCTCGAAGTATATTCTCAGCTGAAAAAAATCAGTTCTAAAATTGTCCATATACGATCTGAGAATTGACTTTTGAATCAGGTCTGTAAGAAACACAAAAAATAAAATGCCGTCATGTTCCACATGACGATGTTCCTGTCGATGAAGGACTGCGTATACAGCAGTGGTCTTGTAAGATTATAATGGAGCCAAATTTCCTGTAAGAAATGGAAGGATGAGTTGTCCAGGAGGAATTGTTTTTCTCTGATGGGAGCAGTATCTGTGGGGCTTGGCATTAGGTTCCCTCTCGCTCACAGCACCTCTACTCTGAGTGCCCAGGCGGACATCCCAGTCAGCCAGCCACTGACCTGTTTCAGCACAGAGGAGCCTGTTCCCTAGTGCTACGTATTCAGAGGGCGCTACAGCCCTCCCAGAGGTAGCACAATGGTCTTCAGAGTGCATTGCTGTCAATTCTTTGCTGAGGACCCGAGATCTTATACAAGGACACAGGTCCACAGGAGCTACCTTAACAAATATTAAGTGTCATTGTCACCTCAGTAAAAGCTTTCTGTGGTAGTGTTGATTCAGCCTGTCCCTGAACTTTGGAAATATTTTCAGGTCGTAATGATGAAAAGCATATAAAACTTTTATTCCTTCTATCAATTCAATGTCAGAGATAGCCTTTTGTACCAGATCAGGACAATGGAACCAAAACCAAATTCCCAAAGTCTAAATATTGGGTCCTCAGTTCTATGCACTCTCCATGTTAAACACCCTCTTTTTTTATGAAGGCCACAAAGTTCTCTAATCTGACTACTGCTGCAAACGCGATCGCAGTGACAACGCCCTATGTCCCTTTCTCTCTCCATCCTGATTTCTTATTCCCACTTCTCCTCCGGTCTCCTCCCACTCCCTGCCGACACTCACTGTTACAGAACCTACTCCTGGCCCAGACAGTTTCTCCTCGTGTTTCCAATCAGTCCAGCACACCTGCTCCCTGTTCGTGGAGCAGCACTGACAGCTTCGATGTTCCACCTCTGACCGTGTCCAGTGGAAGCCGGGGGAGGGCTTGTGGGACAGTGTTTATAAAGCCTGCAGTGGTGCACAGTAATGGCTCAGGCCTTCACATCACTCACCACTCAGTCACTGACTCACCCAGAGCAACTTCCAGTTCTGCAGGCTCCATGCTTGGTAAATACCCTATGCAGGGGTACTATTTTTTTCTTTTATACTGATTTTTACTGTACCTTTTCTATGTTTAGATATGTTTAGAAACACAAATGCCATTGCGTTATGGTTGCCTACAGTATTCAGTACAATAATATGCTGTACAGGTTTGTAACCTTGGAGCAATGGGCTATGTAGCAATGGGCTATGTAGGCGTGTAGTAGGCTACACCAGCTAGGTTTATGTAAGTGATGTTCACACAAGGACAAAATCACCTAATGACGCATTTCTCAGAACGTATCCCCATCGTTAAGCAATGCATGACTAGATATAAGCACTGCTTGTTCAATCCAGAATCTATAGAAAATAAATTAAAATCTAAGGAACAAATAGAAACTGAGTCAAGTTTGTGATTTTTGACTCTAGCTAGGTATCTATTCTTTGCAAACATAATGAACCGTTTGGGGGTAAGGTTTACTTTTTTGCAAAACCTTATATATACTACGTTTTTTTTCCTATACATACATACCCATGATAAAGTTTAATTTATAAATTAGGCACAGTAAGAGATTAACAACAACAACTCATAGTAACATAGAATAATTATAACAATATACTGTAATAAGAATTATTGGAATGCAGTCTCTCCCCACCAACCGCCGATAACGGATGTGATAACCGAGATGGCTACTAAATGACTAACGGGTGGAGAGCATATACACTGTGGAGATGCTGGAAAAAGGAATGATTCGCATCCTGGGCAGGACAGAGCAGAATGGTGTGAGATTTTATCATACTACTCAGAATGGCACGTGATTTAAAACTTATGAATTGTTTGTTTCTGGAATTTTCCATATAATATTTTTGGACCACGATTGACTGAGGGTAACTGAAACTGCAGATGAGAGGGGCCTGCTGTACGCTTTTCTTCCATGAAGCTAATTTAGATGGAATTTTATCCAGAGAGAGAGAGAGAGAGAGAGAGAGAGAGTGTGTGTGTGTGTGTGTGTGTGTGTGTGTGTGTGG
>NW_011888810.1:6103545-6108388 GCF_000151845.1 Pteropus vampyrus | reverse complement strand
GTGTGTGTGTGTGTGTGTGTGTGTGTGTGTGGAGGCAGTTACTTGAAACTCAAGATGTATATTTATATTTGATGTGACGAGAACTTGCTGGTGTCAGCAAGCAATGCATAATTCATTTCTCTGATAATGAGTCTCATCAACCACACATTTCCAGTTGGATTTCACTCCTGTCACTTCCTGCCACTGCATTTATATTTTATTTTCCATACTTTCCATATAGACCCACAATGTTTGTTCAAAAGGAAGGTTGTAGATATAACAACAACAACAAATGAGTGGGAAAGTAGAGATAAGACATTCATAGTCCACATAAAATTTTTTCAGATCTCTAAAATTACACTGCAGACGTTTGCACATATTCTTCTTATTTGAACATTTTGAAACTTTTTGAGAACACTTTTTCTACGATTTATCTGTTTCACTATTATAAGCAAAGTAGAAGTTAATTTTGAATGAAAAGAACATTTTCATGAGCATATCAGCATAGCACAGAGTAAGTAATATCTTGATCTTTAATTAAATGAGAATATTTTGAATGCCAATCTCAGTTGAGAAAATCACAAGGCCTGTTAATGAAAACAGTTAGTTGAGAGTGTAACTGCGAAGTGTTTGTGTTAGAAGTGTTAGAACAAAAACACTTTGAGCTTCTTTAGGGATTTTGTTATTCAAAGTAATATGTGTTTAAATTTTCAAATTATAAAAGAATTAAGTCTATTAATTAATGTTTGGAAGATCCTTATCATATCACTTTGCCAGAAGATGGTAATTAGGCTAAGGCTGTTTGTCTTATAGCAAATATAACATTCAGACCATTTCTGAAGGGTTCATTCCTCTCCTGTGTTGGAAAGAATCCAGAATTTCAATCCTTATAAAATCTCCAATTACTGCTCATATCTTGTATATTAATTTTTAAAATGAAATTTATTGGGGCGACATTGGTTAATAAAATTATATAGGTTTAAAGTGTACAGTTCTATAATATGTCATCTGTATATTGCATTGTGCGTTCGCCAACCAAAATCAAGTCTCCTTCAGTCACCATATATTCGACCCCCTTTATTCTTTTCTCCCTTCCCCCAATCCCACCTTCCTTCTGGTAAAATTATACTGTCGTCCGTGTCTGTGAGTTTGTGTTTGTCTTGTTTGTTCTTTTGTCGCTTTCAGTTTTACACTCCGCATATGAGTAAATCATATGGTTCTTGACTTTTTCTGTTTGATTTATTTCACTTAGCATGATATTCTCAAGTTAATAGAGAAAGGAAAAGCAGGTTTTATGAATTAACAATATTTTCAATAGTAACAATACTAAAAGCAGAAATGTAATTATGTCGTTCATTTTGTCATTAATTTATTTTCTTTTTGATTTTTTTTTTTTTTTTTTTAACTAGAGTCATTTTGGAATTCAGCTTCCTTCAATACTGAGGCTTCATACCTTCATTTTCCTACTTTCCACGGAGAACTTAGTGCAGATGTGTCTTTCTTTTTTAAGACCACAGCTTCGTCTGGGGTATTTTTAGAGAACCTGGGTATTACTGATTTCATACGGATAGAGCTACGCTGTAAGTCATCTTTTCCAGAGAAGTCTATGGGATTCTATTTAGTAGTAAATCATCTAACTAATTTTTAAAGTACGATTTTTCTACTTTATCAGCTGAATCTTTTCATTGTGTCCCTTTGAAAAAATTCTGTCATAGTAAGTTAGTCTTTTTGCAAGAAAATTTTATATTTAACCTGTGATAATTTGGGAAAATTATTGTATTCTCCAGAACCAATTTAAGAAGCATGTTAAATTCAAATAATTTTTTAAAAATTTTTTAAATGAAATTTTCAGTTAATTACAAAATTACTTAAATCGACCAGTTATATTATTTTGATATACTCTTAGACTAGTATCAGTATCTTAATATCGAATGTATATTGCATGCTTTAAAATTTATATAAACTTTGGATCACTGTAAAAAAATTTTTAAATAAAATTCTGTTTAATTTTGTCTTGCCCTGGCTAAATAGCTTTACTTTTTATCAATATGAAAATTAGCTCTGAGGATGAATTTCTTAAAATTTGTTTTTTCCAAAAATACAAATGTATTTTGCTGTCTCCTTCCACATTTATCCTTTACCAATGTCTGTAATTGGTTCTTTCCATAAAATTCAAATCATTGTCTTTATATTTAGTGACGGCTATGCTATGGTGCTATTCCTAAGTATGTCAAAGACTCAGCTGTCCACCACAGGGACTAACTTGAACAATCTTCATGTATATTTCCAGCTCCAGCAGTAGTGACTTTTTCATTTGATGTGGGGAATGGGCCTTTCGAAATCTCAGTGCAGTCCCCCACTCACTTCAATGACAACCAGTGGCACCACGTTAGGGTCGAAAGGAACATGAAAGAGGCATCTCTTCAAGTGGATCAGCTCTCACCAAAGACGCAGCCTGCTCCGGCTGATGGGCACGTCCTTTTGCAGCTCAACAGTCAACTCTTTGTGGGTAAGTTCTGTTTCTAGGCAGTTTGTCATTCAATTGTATGATGTGAGTGCAGAGATGGGCCCAAATCAAATAATAGCAACTATAAAAATAATTTTAAAACAACAACAACAAACTCCCATGTGTTAAGACTGTATTCCAGGCTGTATTCCAGGTGTTTCATCTCTTCTACATAACCAACTTATGAAACGGGCATTATCCCTATTTAACAAATGAAGGAACTGAGATCGAGGGGTTGAAGTGACTTACCTTCAGAAATCCGCCTAGTAAATGAGATTCAAATTTGTGTTTGACTAATTCCTAAACCTGCTTTTTTAATATTTCTGTAATAATAATATTACAGATTTGGTGATTTGTTCCAGGATTTTATTTTTTAACATTAAATGATTTTAGTATGATATCGAAGATGATTAACTCTGTTCCCAGGGGAGTTGAGGAACCCTCCCTAAAATTCCGGACTCTGTCAAAAACAGGCCAATAGCAGAAAAAAGAAAAGCAGGAGCAAAATGTATAGAATCCATGCTTGACCAGTTTAACCAGTTCTGCTGGTGTCTCTCATTTTGCCCATATTTTAGATATCTTCTGGTCACCTACTTCATATTTATATACAAATGTTGTTCCTTTATTTCCTAAATACATTTATTTGGTATTTGTAGAGCTGACAGCAGAATCTTTCTGCCTGGATTTGTTTTACTGAGCATCTTTGCTAATTTCTTTACAGAACTTACATAACCATAAAATTCAAGAGATTTTCTATTAATTGTTCACTTTTCATATATTTTAATGTATGTAAGGATGTACAGTAGGATAATCTATGTACAGCAACACTATAAAGCAGCACAAATTATAAATGATCAGAAATTATATTTAAAACATTTTTAAGAGTTATGTTTTAGAACAGAATTCCTCAGATCCTCATTACATCTTCTATTGCTTAACAAACTTGTTTTATTAACTCTCTTAATGCAAGGAGTGAAGCTTATTTGTGACATTTTTGACTAAGATATGTTTGAGATTTCTAATGAATTTATATACTCGATTCTATCATTTATTCTTTCTTTGGTTCAAATAAATATTTAATAAACAGCTGTGAGTAAGACACTGTAATGGGCAATCTAATCATGATCTTATGGCCACTCAACTGACTTATTTAAGGGTATGGAAATAATAAAGAATACATGAGGAGAAATACCTAAGTTTTCTTTTAATAACATGCTAGAAGCTCAGTCAGGAAGTTGACATAGATATTTCTTGAATTACAAAAAATGAGAGATGGCCACAGCAACAGGTATGGCAATTTAAAATCTGTCAGGATCTAGGAAATAGCCTTACTATTCTTGGAAATTGAAAAGGCTGAAACAGTCCTCAAATCTTTCAGTGAAATCTGCTGCAGTTTGCCTGTACATGAACTTTTATCCCTGGTATGAATTTTAACTTCACAGAAATGGAGACACCATATATTGTGTGTGATAGGAATCCTGGCCTTAATTTGATTTCAGGTAGTTGTAATGGATAGAAATACTATTATGATATCAGAAAACCATGTTAGAACAGATTTGATTCTTTTGCTACCAATCATGAGTTATAATTTTAATAAGGATCTAAGAGATTTCATCTTTATGGAGGCAGTTGGTTAGGCTTTTGACATTCCCGTATGTGTTAAATTCAAGGATGACTATGTTACTTGAAAGTTTTAAAAACTGAAATCTTTATTATGTTTAAATCAAAGTCATTGAAAATTTAAAAAGAAATGGCAGAAAGACATCTCTGGAAAAAAAGCATTACCTCTACTATTAATAAAAATCTATTTATATAATTCCCCCCTTCCTACTTACAGGTTATTGAGTAAATTGAAATGGTTAATGTAATGATATTAAAAAGATTCATTAAAAAAAAAAAATGGCCGGCAGCCTTAGGTAGAGGCAGATCATTGGCTGTCAAGAAGCCACAAAAAGGTCTTGTTTATACCTTTACCTCCACCATTAGAGTAGACCACTTTCTTAAGAAAGGGCCCCAGCCAAGTTAATAAAATAATATAAGATAAAACATTAATTTATCAATTTACAACATTCCTATCAAACAAATCAGAATTTTAAAAACATTTCTAGATGAAAATACTTTTTTCCTTCAGGAATTTCGATGGAAGTTAAATTATAATTTAAAAGATTATACCAAATTCAAAGTGGGTGAAAAACTAGTAAAAAATACCTAATTTAATGTAGCACTTACTAAGACCAGAAAGTAGTTCTCGGCCTTCCTGAGAACTACATATTTCAGTGGAGGAGACAAGAGGCAGCTAATAAAAGAGTAAAAATGAAGATGAAGTGAAACAAAAAACTATATATACGTAAACATGTA
>NW_011888810.1:6098026-6102930 GCF_000151845.1 Pteropus vampyrus | reverse complement strand
TGACCTCCTTGGGGCAAAATGCTGCTTTGTAGGTCTCCAAGTTCCTTACACCATTTTTCAGTTTTTAATTTTACTTGAACTTAGCTTTTCTTTGTTTCTTCCTTTATCCTCATTTGTGGCATGATTAAAGCTGTCCTTGGCCCCACAATCTAGATTATGTACTGCAAACCACACTTTGTTCAGGCTGTAAAAGGCCTCCTTTGTAGCCCATAAGAAGTATCTCACCCACTTCCTCTTCTTCAGTGAGATCCCACCTGTCCCATAGTCACACGCACCAGGAAATTGGACTTCTACGTTCATATGTTCTGTACAAGCACAGGTCAGATGTAACCTGTTTTCTGCATATTAATGCCTTCATATATGTGAGCCTTAAACCTGCTCTCAGAGCCAGTGACTCTTTGTGTGATTAGGAATCACTGTTTTAATCCAATAAAATTGATTTTCTGGTTACAATTTTAAAGGGTAATTTCATTCCTCTTGCTTATAAGTTCAGGAGTTTAATTTGTAGTTCACCTGTCCATCTTAAAAATAATTATGGTTAAATAATTATGGTTAATATTTTTAAGCATGTATAACAACTGTTGTTCGTGTTTGGGTATTGGGACAAATGAATGAGTAAATGTAATTGCAAAGAGTAAATCTGTAGTTTTCATTATAACTTTTTTCCCCTAAGAAAAATGTTTTAAATCTAGACACTGATGATAAGGATGATGATGATGATGATAACAAGAACAACAACATTTTAAACTACATGAAAACACAATCTTTGTAAATGTAAGACAAAACAGGAAGACTAAGTGAGTGTTAGTATAAGATAAATTTTTGATCATCTCACATTTAGTAGCTTTTATCAAAAATGGACCTTTTGAAAAACAAATTTACCAGAAAACATAAAAACTATTGTGGGATATTTCAAATACAAATAAAAATAGGAAATATTAAAAATTTCAGTAATGGAGAAATGTGTTTGAGATACTACCATTAATACTTTTTATGTACATATTAAACATTGTGGACATTTGAATATATGTTAATTTTGATTTAAATTATACTTTCCAGGTCTGTGTTGATGATATTTATTGACATTACATTTTTTTAGATTAAAACTTTAAAATTTTCCTCAGTATCCTAGAGGTGACTACTGCAATGAGATAATGTAAAAGAATTCAATGTATTTCTCCACTGCTTGATTTACTCTCTTCCTTAAAGTCCAATCATAAAGAATATTCACATTTCAGACTGAAACTCTGAGGCAAGACTAATGCTTTAACTTCTGAGAAAAAAAATAGTAAAAATAAATAGAAAGCATAATTAAAAACGTGATTCAGCTGCAAAACAATTTTATATGGCAATTGAAATAGGGATAAGGAAATGATAGTTTCAGAGATTCAACTAGTGTTACCGTACATCAAAGAATTAAAAAGCAGGTAGATTTTAATAATCCTTGTAGTTCCAAATATTAGAACAATTAGCTTTAGCTAATCTCTACTGTAGGATGCCATGCAAAGTGAAGGAGTAATTAAATAATGAACAAAAAGCTTTATATGAAAAAAAGGAGAAAAGTTAACATAAATGCAATATGATAGTCAGATTAGAAACAATGAAACAAACATCTCCCCTTCCTCAAATAATCTCAACATCACATTGCTTTTCATTTTTTTCTTTTGGCATTTTTAATTATAATACAAATGATGATTCAGCTTCTATTTGTAGCCCATCTTTCTCTATCCTTGCTCTTAATTTTGGCACTGGGTCTGTACTGACCTTTTCACATTCTTTTACTTTGTCCTTTTTTGTATAAGTGTGATTTATAACCTCAATAGTCCTATGTCAGGGTGACATTCATTACCTTATAAACTAAGTTTACTGACATGATGCTAACTAGTGTGTTAAACATAGGTCTTTGACCTTGTTAACACCAAGGACTCAACGTCCAGAGTCACTCCTTGAGTTTTCATACACTCACATTCTCCAGCCACAGAACTGATGGAGAGAAAAGAATCAGTCATTTTTTTGAGCTGAAATGTGACAGTGGTCATTTTCTATTTTGGTTTGTAAACTCAGCATTTTTCTTAGAAGCTTCTTAAATTAGCCTTGAATTGATTTTCATTCAACCAGCTCTGCAATTTTTGTTTACAGTCTAAATTCTTTTACTGACAGGTTTTTAAATGGGGCAAACTCCATTTCAATACTTTGTGACTAGAGCCTGAAGGAGAAGTAAGGACTCCTGATGTAGACTCAGAAGTCAATTATATTACATTTGAATCACATCAAACCTACAACCATTTATTGAGTCCCTAAATGCCATACACAAAGGTTGATGTTGACCTCTAGATGTATGGAAGCTCCGTACGGAGGTTGTTCCTCAGCCTCAGTTGCACATTAGTACCACTTGGGGATCTTTTGGGAAACAGGCAGTACCAGTTTGAAGATGTGTTTATGAGCTGCGATGGGCATTTGTATAGTCTCTCAGTTGGACATTGCCAGCATGTCCTTGTACTGGTCTTCTGGTGAACATCTTGTATTTCTGTTGGGTGTATACATAGTAGTGGAATCACCGGGTTGTAGGATATGTGTACATTAAGCATTAGGAGACGCTGCCAAATCTTTGATGACTGGCATATCGTCCTTCATGAGGTGGCTATTTAGATCTGTTGCTCGTTTTCTATAGGGTTGTCTTCTTTGAAAAAAAAAAAATTTATAGGAATTCTTTATGTATTTTGGATGAGTCCTTTTCACATAAATTTATTACCAATCTCTCTCTATGGGTCATATTTTCATGTTGTGAATGGTGTCTTTTGATAAACAAAAGTACTTAATTACAGTAGATTTTTTTTTTTAACACTCAGTTTGTTTTTTATAGGCTAAAATGTAGTTACAGGAAGAGAATGACAAATAACTTTACATTTGACTGATTTTTATTTCAGATTAATTTTCTTTTGCAGTAAATATGTTCCCCTATTATCGAAGTGCAATGCACTAAAAGTCACATTTCTCTTTAATGTAATCATATTGTTTATTTCAGTTATCTTCTCCCTTCCCTGAGATGTCTCTTTCATGTTTAGCCTCAGAAGCCCAGTGTACTTTTCCATATCCAGTGAGCAAGTCTGAGTGATTGTTGACTAAAATCAGGATTTGGATAGGATCTCTTGAGATCAGAGAATATGCATGACTAATACTACCGACAACTCACTTCTTTAAAATAAGCCTTAGTATGGTCAAACCAGAGAGCTGCTGTGGCCCTGACATGTGAGAAGTCGAAATCGCCCCGCTTTGTCCTGCTGCTGCTGCCACAAGGACAGGTTCTTCCCGCTGACTTTGGCTTGGGAAAAGGCGACTGAATTTTCTGCCTATGTCACTGTTGCTTACACCAGCTGCCTCTTTTGACCGTAATAGTTTCTTGAACACGAGGAGATCATTTTGCCTTTTCCCAGCCCTCCCAGCATTTTGCTCAATGAGAAAATTATAGCTGGGCTTCCGATCCCCCAGCCTCCCAAATTAACTAATACCATCATTTCTGCAAGGCTGTCTTCCCTCAGGAAGGCCGGGTAGGACAGGACTGAAAATCCAGTGCCTGGTGTATAGAAGAACACTTTTTTTCCTTTCAATCCCCCGACTTGGCCCTGGGCCCAGACCGCCTGTCCTTTCACTTTCCTGCCCCAAAGCTGATCTGTGGACAGGGCCTTAGCTGCCTTTGCCTTTCTCTGCCCAGTGCCATGGTCAGGGAGCACGTTGCTAGACAAACTTCTGTAACTCTGAATTTTGAAGAGAAGTGTGGGGATCTTGATTTCCTCCTTTCTCTAAGGCCCTTGGGTGAATTTTGTAGTTATTCCCAATTAATCCTCAGTAATATCCAATCGCAGCATATAAATAATTTGCCATTAAAAACTAAAGGTCTTTTTGCCATAAAAGTCATGGAAAACTGGCATAGGTAAGAGTCCGTTCATACTCCGTGACAATGGCCTACGTCATGTAGACTAACTTTCTGAGAGTGATGAACGTGATGAAAGGATCGGGCCCCCTCCATCTCTGCTCTGCGCCTAGCACACTTACTTAGGTGCGCTATTCCAATACTGTCATGAACAGATTCATTTATACTCATTCACATAGAAAGGTAAGGCATTTGTCCCACAGAAGACTCAGGGAAATTCCAGAATTCATTATATCTGATATAGTATGGCAGGTACATTGATAGAAAATTAATTGGAAGACAGTTCCAAACATAATAGCTCAGCAGAAACATCCAGAATCAATTAATCAAATTGCAACTTGTTTTAATTAGACATATTCTAACCCAGAAAAGGCAATGGGATCTTTAATTAAGCTTTCAAGCCCAATCCTATTTACAACATCTATGTTTTCCAGAACAGTTACATTTTGAAATAAAAAGTTATTAACTTGAAACCTAATGGTAAGGTAAAAATCCTAATACATGTATGATACAAATGTTTATATTTAATGAACATTACTTTTTTGCTAACTTAAAAATATAGTTTAAAACTATTTGTTTATGTAAACATTAACTTTTTAAGAATTAAGAAGTCCTGTTTACAAAGCTGAGTATTGATTTTTTTCTCACAATTACAAATATGTACTATTTAAGCATGTATTTCATGCATGTATACATATATTCCTTCCTGTCAGCATCCCCATTGTCTGACCTTCTTCTCCATAGTATATATTTTTACCATCTGTATCACGAGATAGTTATGTGTTTCCCTGTCTAAATGTAGTCGTAGACTGTGAGTTTTTTTGAGAGCAGGATCAATTGCATATAACTCTGTACTTGCAGCGTCAGACACAGTGTCTGGCAAAGAGCTGCTAAATAAAACATAGAACTGAAATGCCATTCAAACCAAAAATGATCTGAAGAGTAGAAGAAAATGGAAGTTTTCTTCTTTGGC
>NW_011888810.1:6088853-6095926 GCF_000151845.1 Pteropus vampyrus | reverse complement strand
CAATTCTCACTAAAGTAAAACTGTATGTCTATGTCATCAGGATCAGATTTCAATATGAAAGACAAACCACACTTACCCACAAATGTATGCTTATTTAAAATTGCAAAAATATTAGTCTCTACATAAGAATATCGATACATCTCACTGTTATTTGGATTAAAAGTAAAATGTAGCCTTAATTTTGTTCTTCAAATTACAGACTAACAAAAACGCTCCTCAATTTAAAGTTTGATTAATATTTTCTTAGACAACAAATACGTAGCAAAATCAACTTCTGAAAAAAATTAAATGAATGTTTTAATTTTTTTTGAAGTCTTTTAATGTTTTCCCACAAATCGTGCTTCCAAAATTATATTCTTGTGCATCAAATTTTTGCCATTCTCTTTGAGGCCTCAGTTTTGTTTGGTCTTTAAGTCCTGAATAAAACACCTAGGAACGTGTTTCCATTTGCAGTATTTCCCTTTTAGGTGGAACGGCCACCAGACAGAGAGGCTTTCTGGGGTGCATTCGGTCTCTGCAGTTGAACGGGCTGGCCCTGGACCTGGAGGAGAGAGCCAAGGTGACTCCCGGAGTGGAGCCAGGTTGTAGAGGGCATTGCAGCAGCTATGGAAAATTGTGTCTCAATGGAGGGAGATGCAGAGAAAAGCCCAGTGGGTTCTCTTGTGACTGCACTTTCTCTGCATACACGGGGCCATTCTGCTCAAATGGTAAGTATGACATGGTCCCCTAACAGGTAACTTACCCAATATGAATAAAATGTCTGACTGTTCTTATCTGCACTGCTATTTGAAACAAAAATATTCCCATTTCTCTTTTTTTTTGAAAATTGCCTATTTTATGCAAGTCACACTTCACTTCTTAGATATTAACCTCAATTCTTAAAAAGCTAGTGACTATTAATGATAAATCCCCTAATAGTTGCCTTTAGATATCTTAAAGTGTTAACTGTTCAATCTGCATTTTTCTGTCTAATGCTCTTAATATGGTCGTCAACAGCCTGCCCCTTGGGGCAGCTCTCTATTTTAAAATTTTTAAAGGCATTATTGTTATTTTTGATGAAGATCAGCAATAATGCAAAGACATTTAGGAAGCATTGTTTTTTTGTGTGTGTTTTTGCCAAACACATGTTTTTCTAGGAATATAAATAACTTTTCCATTAAATATTGATGTATAACAAAATAGAGATACTCAGGCACTTTGCTCCATGATATATCGAATATCTGATTGTAAAGTAAATTAGTGGAATATTTTTCAGCTTGTCTCATTCACTGATCTACATCATGGAAGAAAAAAGAATTGAGCGTAGCATTAAGTGTTCTGGACAGACTTCTCTGAATATACTAACATTTGTTATGCTTTCATAGTTTCTCATAGAAAACTGTCATCCAATTTAATTCAATTGTTTTATTAAGTGATTCTGTATTACTGAACCTTTTCTGGAAGGAAGTTAACAAAAATTGGCTGTAAATTGAAGCCACCCCCAATTTGCAAAGAAAGCATTTGGGATTATTTCATGAAAAGCTGCCAAAAATGTACTCTTCTAATCACTTTTTAAATTAGGAGTAAGTTATAACTTAAAGTCAACCAGTAGTCATAAAGCACACACTGCTGCTACCATCTTAGGAGACTTTTCACGTTTAAGGTTAGAATTAAGACCATTCCTCACAAGAATACATCTTCATTTTCTGAATCTAAATGAGTTCTGGTTCATCTTGCTAAGTGCAATCAGGAATGTTATTCTGCATCCACACATTATATTGAATTTAAAAAGTATATAGATAGATAATAAAAATAAACCAACAAAATCTCCTGAGGTGCCAAGGGAGCGGGCACATTGCTATGTTACCTATAAGCATCATCTGGCCCTTTATCGGATTCAGGGATCCAAAACTACCCCTCCCATTGTCCTCTTCATTTTATACATATATATTTGGTGTGTGTGTGTGTGTGTGTGTGTGTGTGTGCACGCACACACACATGTGTGCACACTCATGTGAATTTGGGATATTAATCTCGTATAAGGAAAATATTATGCTTTTGTAAAATGATTGAAAAGATGCTGGACAGTTCCTTATGTTAACCACTGCTACAAAATTGCCCATTTTCCCTCTCTCATATTAGTGCCTGACTTAGCATTCTTTTTGTAGTACACAATAAATATGAGAAAGTATTTAGGTATAAAGGAAAATTTCTGCCTGTTGATCCTGGAAGATAAAAGGATCCCTCAAATTTCCTTTCTCCCTGTTACTGGAAGACTAGTATATTCCAGTCACAAAATAATAGATGGGACTTAAAATTTAAATTAAAAAAATGGATGGTAAGAGAGATGAAAGTCAAGAAGCCCGGTTAATGTCTGAACCCAGGAGAGCATTAAGCTTTCAATTATAACATTAAATAGTGAATTAATTACATATAATTCTAACATAAAGCCATTTCAAGGACCATCACGAAAGCTCTATTAATTTGCTGTTATTTAATTCTGGTTTGAGACTATTTGTTATAGTTATACAATTCATTATTTTTGATTTTAAAAATCAGTTAATATAACTGAAATGAGATCCTTGTCCTTAATTTGTTTTAACATAAAATGTATATATCATTTCAGAGATTTCTGCATATTTTGGATCTGGCTCATCTGTGATTTACAATTTTCAAGAAAATTATCCCTTAAGTAAAAATTCCAGCTCCCACGCTGCTTCATTTCATGGTGATATGAGGCTGAGCAGAGAAATGATCAAATTTAGCTTCCGAACAACACGAACACCAAGCTTACTGCTTTATGTGAGCTCCTTTTATAAAGAATACCTTTCCGTTATCATTGCCAAAAATGGTGAGTGCCTTTTAGATGAGAGAGAGAAAATTGAGTTAGAGTATTAGATCAGTAATAATATGGATCATTCTTGTGTTCTAGCATCTCAAACTACAAATGGGGGAAAAAAGCATGCCTCTTTTTCATATTCGATTTTGTTTTTTCAGTACTATGCTATACATTTAATCTAAAAGAATTACTTAAAGTAATTAAGATGCCTTATCTCTCTATAATTTTGATAATTTTACATATCCAATGTGAATTGAAATTTATCTATATTAAATATTTATTATTAAATATAACTATTATCATATTAAATATATATTATTGCTAGAAGCTCTTTACTTTTCTATATAAATATCAGTATCAGTTTTTTGGTTCTTTTTGAAATAAGATGCCTTTCTGTATATAACAAATATTTCCTTCAAATCAAAGTAGAGATGTTTTGAAGGAATGTTAACAAACTAGTTTTATATGTAAGAAAATTTCCACAAAATTATCTGTTGGATCTAATTGTAGGCAATAAAATGGTCATGGGAAATGCCGGTACATCGATGTAAGATAATGGCATATGGATTAGGACATCTGTATGCTGCAAAAACCTTGTCATAGAAACTCATTTACTGTTATTTTTTCTCCTCCCTATAACCTAACTAAAGATAAAATTTTTTAAAAAATTAAATTTATTGGGGTGACATTGGTCGATAAAATTATATAGGTTTCAAATGTACAGTTCAATAATACATCACATGTATATTGCAGCATGTATTCACAACTCAAAGTCAAATCTTCCGTCACCATATATTTGACACCTTTAACCTTATCTACCTCCTCCACCTTTCCCTCTGGTAACCACTAAACTGTTATCTGTGTCTATGAGTTTTTGTTTCTTTGTTTGTCTTGTTCATTTGTTGCTTTAGTTTTATATCCCACATATGAGTGAAATCATACAGTTCTCCACTTTTTCTGTCTGACTTATTTCACTTAGCATGATTATCTCAAGTCCATCCGTGTCGTCACAAATGGCAGTATTTTATCTTTTCTTATGGCTGAGTAATAACCCATTCTTTATCCAATCATCTATCGATAGGCATTTTGGTTGTTTTCATGTCTTGGCCACTGTGAATAATGCTGCAATGAACATCGGGGTGCATATATCTTTAGGGATAAATGTTTTCAAATTTGGAGGATAGAAGAGGGATTGCGGGGTCATATGGTAATTCTATTCTTATTTTTTTGAGGAACCTCCATGCTGTTTTCCATAGTGGCTGTACCAATTTACATTTCCACCAGCAGTAGATAAGGGTTCCGTTTTGCTCACAACCTCTCCAGCACTTGTGATTACTTGTCTTGTTGATAATGGCCATTTTTCCAGGAGTGAGGTGGTATCTCATTGTGGTTTTGATTTGTATTTCCCTAATAGCTAGTGAAGTTGACCATCTTTTCTTATGTCTGTTGGCTGATACAAATGGCCAATAGACATATGAAAAGATAAAAAATATTATAAATTCTCTGTGTGAGGAAAATAAATTTATAAACATGTGAATATGTCATTTCAACTAAATCAAATGTGCCTGAAGGGCACTGAATAGCAAAATAAAAAATAATATTGTTCAATAAGTATATTTACTCTCACTGTATACATTTTGAGCTTAAAGCTTATCTATACATTAGGACATTTTCTTTATTAAATTGGAAGAGATTCTGTGAAGTAAATTAATTGACATTTTTGTAGGCAGTTGAATAGTATTAATTCTAATAGTAAGTTTGGCTTAAAATCATTCATTTCACTCTAATTTTATTCCAAACTTTATGACCATGGCCATTTGACCAAATATTTCTCATCTTTAGTAAAACTACACTTGCTTATGATTTCATTAATCAATTGTGTTTCGGGAGTGGCATATATGTATATTTAAAAGATGAGATTATACAAACAGAATGTTATTGCAATATTATATAATAGTTAGACATTTTATAATATACCAAGTCTTATTTTTTTTAAAATTAGGGGCTAGTACAGAGACTTGCCTTTGCTTAACTGCATATTGACTTCTAGGGCAGAAAAATTAAGGATTTGTGAGAAAGAGCCTGCTTATTAGCAATATCCTTGGTCTTGATTTTGAAAATAGTGCAATTTCACATAGAAACTGACTTCTAGAAATTATGATGAAAGAATACACACTCAATTATTGCTCCAGAAATTAATTAAATAACAAAAAAATATTCCGAGTTATTATAAATAATTCTTAAAATACAATTTTAACTAAAAATATAACTTTCCCCCCTTTTTTAGGAAGTTTGCAGATAAGGTACAAGCTAAATAGATATCAAGAACCTGATGTTGCTACCTTTGATTTCAAAAACATGGCTGATGGGCAGCTCCACCATATAAAGATTAACAGAGAAGAAGAAGTGGTCTTTGTAGAGGTAATATAGTAAATCCAGTGGTAGCAATGGTTATAATTAGGACTCCTCAGCATGAAGGACCCACAGCAGAAATTTGATAATGAATGGAATTAACACAGACATTCTTTCAGTGCTGCTTGTGCACAGATTATATGTAGATCATCAGTGTTCACAGTTTTTTATGGGATTAGATTCTAAGATACTTAAAATGCAAACTTTCCTCATCTTTTTTATTTTGTGCAGGAGGGAAATGCTGTCTAGTTTATGTACTACTGGTAGGACTATCACTACTCTGATGAAACCATTTTACTTCAGATAGGTATAAATGCAGCCAAATTCTATCATAGAAATTAATTACTGCAATATGAGAATATATAAAAAATGATGTGAGTCACTGCAGAGAGAGTGAAATTATTCACTCTACCATCTTTTGAAGAAAAGCACTAATATTTTGGCTTCTATATAGAGGAAAATTTCTTAGCTGAATGACTCAAGTAAAAATACCAAGCTAAATAAAAGTATCAGGGTGAAAATAAGTCATATCATTTTGTTAGTTTGACTATTTTGAATTTCTCATACAGTGGAGAAAAATAAAGTGATTAAGAGGATAAAAGGTAGGGCACAGTGGTATCTGAGGGTAGTGTAGAAATAGTTTAGAAAATAATATTCACCTTTATAAATAGCTAACTCTTTAAAATTTATTTTTCTGTCTTTGGGGCCATATTAACAATTGCCTATTTTATCTCCCCCCCCTCCCCCCACCTCCGGCTTCCTTTGCTTTGTGACCTCTTCTCAACAAAATGGCATCATTTGGATATTTTGTAGATTGATGAGAATGCAAGGAGACAAGTCCACCTGTCATCAGGTACCGAATTCAGTGCAGTTAAATCTCTTGTATTGGGCAAGATTTTAGGTAAGTAAAAGAAACAACCTTTGCCCTGGTCATGACACATAGACATGGATCAGAAGGGTCATATTCTATACACACATGCACACACACATATATACACACACACTGAAAATTCATCATGCCAAAAGAAATCCCTTGCCTTATTTTAATTATGAAGTTAGTGATAATCAAGGCAGCAACTGTACTTTCTCAGAATATGTGAATCATGAGTAGGGACTTGTGGGCTAAGTAGGCATTCTCTTTTGTAATGCCACTCTGGTTTCTGCTGTGCCTCAATCCAGCATAAATATGATATTGTTCTCGCACTTCAAAAATATCGAATAACAAAGATAGAAATAACAGGTAACCTGGACGATTTTGTCCAAGATAGTAAATGGAATTTTGGGGGGCCTCTTCTGTTATTTGTCCCTTGATTAATCATTCCTTACATTCCCTGTACATAATCTCACAGTCTTGACAATGTTGGATTAAACCCATGGGTGAGTGACCAAAATATTGGCCCTTGCGAAGGTTAATAGTTACGTTCATAAATATTTATAGGCTTCCTAGTACTATGATGAACACCAAAATTGTGTGCTCTTATTCTCCAAACAAACAAGAAATATCATGAATTGCAATGTTCTTCCAGTGTGCTGTAGTAGACATAAAAAAATATATGCAAAGTACTACTTAGATATTCAGAAGTTTAACTGAAATATTCCAGGTAAGTTTCATAGTGTAAATTATATAAATTCTACTATAGTAATAAAAAAATCAAACAAATATAACAAATCCTAAGCTCGAGTTTCTCAGTCTAGCAGCGTCTGAGATGAGGCATTACGTAAAAATGTAAAGATATTTTACAAGATAAAATACAAAATAAATACAAGATAGAAAATTATAACAATTATGCATAATGTTGATAAAATAGTGTTTTTTGAAGAAATAACATCTTCAAATGTAATG
>NW_011888810.1:6086284-6088233 GCF_000151845.1 Pteropus vampyrus | reverse complement strand
AAGTCTTTGGGGAACGTTTGAGTCAGCCATCAGATGAGTCCCCTGTTTCCTAAGAATGGGCTTATCTTTGCATCCTGGCTGTGATCAGCCATGGGCCAGGAGCAGCTACTGGGAAGCATGGCATTGGCCAAACTATAAAGATGCATTGCAGAGCCCAGTGGCTGGGGCCCTTGGTCAATTACTCTCCTGGAGTTGGAGATCTACAAGGTATATTCTCATTGCCCCTGTGCTTATCAAATATGTTTTTCATTTTTGTAAGCCCATTTGGCTCACTGATTCACTTAATACATACTTTGCGATCACCTGTTGTATAAACAGAGCATGCCACTCAGCAAGGTAGACACTGCACCTGTCCTCACCTACCTTATTGTTAGTGAGCATTATACAAAATGTTCCTCTATATCTGAGTAGAGTGCACCTTATGTTGCTTTAGATAAAATAGTTCCAAATCACTCTCCAAATTAAAATAAATGAAAATTCTTGTATCATTTTATAATTTCTTATTATTTATTTTGAGAGAGCAGAATATAAACACTGACCAATTAGTTTTTTGGAGTTGTAATTTGCCTCTATTTTCAACCAAAGATTTGAGAACGACCATCTGCTACCATTTCAGATGGAAACCCAGAAACAAAGGAAATACTTTCTCACTTTCAACTTTCTCCAGAACTCATTTCTTAAACTTAGGAAGAACTGTGAGATAACTTGGATTATCGTCTCTGTTAACAAACATTACCGAAAGATATTAAAACAGGAGGGTAAATTTTAAAAACCAACATCAGACTGCACAATGATGACATGGAAACCATCTCTAAGTCCCTGTTACACTTAAAATATTTAAGGGCTCAAAGACTTTGGCAATAATAATGTATTAGTAGTTGGGAACTGTGGTGGAAAGATCAAGACTTCAGGCAAGCAGCTCAGTTCAGATACTTCTATCATGAATAGAGTACCTTAAATTTGTTTTTCATGTTCATAATTCACTATAAAATTAAACTTTGAATTCTGTATCTGGGTTCTTTTATATGTTAGAGTAGCTTTGAGACTGAGGCAACCAACTGAATGGGAGAATATATTTGCAAACAATGCCTGTAATAAGGGCCTAATATTCAAAATATATAAAGAACCCATACAACTCAACAGCAACAACAAAAACCAAACAATACAGTTTAAAAAATGGGCAGAAGACCTGAACAGACACTTCTCCCAAAAGATATACAAATGGCCAACAGAGTTATGAAAAGATGCTCAACTTCACTAGCTATTAGGGAAATATAAATCAAAACCACAATGAAATACCACCTCACTCCTGTAAGAATAACCATTATCAACAAGACAAGTAATGATAAGTGTTGGAGAGGTTGTGGGCAAAAAGGAACCCTCATACACTGCTGGTGGAAATGGTACAGCCACTGTGGAAAACAGTATGGAGGTTCCTCAAAAAAATAAGAATAGAATTACCATATGACCCAGCAATCCTCCTTCTGGATATCTACCCCCCAAATTTGAAAACATTTATCTGTAAAGATATATGCACCCCGATGTTCATTGCAGCATTATTCGTGGTGGCCAAGACATGAAAACAACCAAAGTGCCCTTCAACAGATGATTGGATAAAGAAGAGGTGGTATGTATATGCAATGGAATATTACTCAGCTATAAGAAAAGATGAAATACTGCCATTTGCTACAACATGGATGGCTCTTATGCTAAGTGAAATAAATCAGATAGAAAAAGCTGAGAACTATGTGATTTCACTCATATGTGGGATATAAAACTGAAAGCAACCAACGAACAAGACAAACAAAAACTCATAGACACAGACAACAGCTTAATGGTTACCAGAGGGAAGGGAGGAGACAGGGAGGTAGATAAAAGTAAAGAGGGTCAAATATATCGTGACGGAAGGATATATAACTTTGGGTGGTGAACACACAATGCAATATACA
>NW_011888810.1:6060206-6085084 GCF_000151845.1 Pteropus vampyrus | reverse complement strand
TAGAACTCTACTTAACCTTCAAAAACTACCAAACGATAAAAGCAAAAGCCACAAATCCCAAATTATATATTTGTCAGCTGCCAAATCTAGAAAACTTCATATAATGATAAAACTAGAATAAGTTTTAAAATAAAAAGGAGAAAGTGATCATTTATTTCTTTAATTATTAGCACGCTTTAAAATGTATCTGCCCCAGGATTAAGTGAAAAATAAAGCCATGATCAGGGACTTATACTATTGTGTGACTTTATTAAAGTACAAGGCACTGACGGAAGAGAGAGATGGAATTGGCAAGGGTGTGAATATAGGACCCTGGGCAGTGGAGAGAGGACACAGCCACAGAAGAGGTACTGGACAGGCCAGTCTAATGATCTGTAGGACTAGTCGGAATGAGAGCAGTGAAATTGAATTCTGATGGTGTTGCCTGTTAATTGTAATAGAGGGTTAGAGATGGTTTCCATGTCATCATGGTACAATTTGATATGATTACATAAAAATTACCCTCCTTGCTTGATATCTGCTAGTAATGCTTGTTAACAATGATTGGACTGAAAAATTCTTCCTACAGTCTCTCCTTATTTGTAGAAATGAGTACTGGAGGACAGAGCGAAAACAATTCCTTCCTTTCTGGTTCCCCTTCTGAAAAGGCAGACAGCCTGATGCCATTTCTTTGTTAAGTGCGCTTTTTAGAATGTATTAAGTACCAATTGCCAAGGTTAATGATTCTTCAGTCAGCTCCTTTAAGAGAACTATTTGCTTGAAAATTATATAAAAAGAGATTTCTCTACGATTTAATTAATAAAAGGGAATTCGAAGGGATAAAATTGTGTTGCTAATTTATTAAGCTTTTGTTGGGTAGCAGTTCCACCACATGAAAAAAAATCTCAATTAAGATCATTGCATAATCTTGAAATTTCATAAATCCTCTTATGGAAAATGTGCCCACATTTTGAATAATGATGTAATTTAACCTATTTCAAAATGACTGAAAAATCACTGTTCAAAGGCTGAGTGTATTACTGTGTATTACTTTTTTATGTTGGAGAGAGAATGGTGCAGGAACACCGACAGCAAAAATTTGTTGGTACACCCTGGTGGAAGTGGGAAGAACCAGGTGGCGTCCAATCAACTGGCTTCATATTCTTCCATAATTAATAGGCTGCATTATTTTTTCTCTTTATATCCAAAACTCATTGTAAAGTTAAATCATGAATTCTGTTCACGGATTGTTTTTACGTTAGAAGTTCTCTAAACGCCTAGAGACGGTTTTTACTCATTCTGAGCAGTAGCTTTGGTATATTTAGAGGCAATGACCCATAGGGGTCATTTATCTCTTCTGAGGCAGCAGAGCCAGGAAGTAACTCAGGTTTCTGCAGTGGAGATTTAGGCCAGATGTAAGTAAAGTGTGTGGTCAGAGGGAGAGGATGTCTACTTCATCTCCTTAGAAGAGCTTTAGGAACAGACTTTAATCGCAGGTATATTTTATGTGAAACCTGCTTCAAAGCCAAGGGATGCCATATGAAATTTAATTAGACTACTTAAGGACACGTGATTTTGTAAATGTCTTGTCACATGACATTTAAGATTAGGCAGTTTATGCTGAAAGCAGAAGATAAGTGCAGGTTACTCAGAGATAGCTAACTGTAAATAGCTTTTGTGTTCATCGGGTTTTCAAGGTTGTGTCTCAGAACAATAGGTTTCGTTGGCAAATAAATACCTTTTATGAAACCCTACTCCTTTATCTACATGGTATTTGCTGCCTGCTTTGCTATTTTACTTTTCCACTTACTTTCTCCTGTTGTTGCTGAATCCTTATTGTAATTGCATAAAATGGTATGATGACTTCGGGGTTTAGATCAGCTTCTCCTTTGGTTCATTGTAACATATTCAGGCAAGGCTTCTTTATCTTTATCATCTTTTTCTTTAACTATTTTATCTTTATAGATTAAAGATATCAAGATACTTTTAAAAGATGATCCCTTTTCATAGGTATAGCCAAACTATTTAGATGTGTTTTCTGGGTTTTATTTATTTTTGTTCTGTATTCTTTTTTTTTTTTTTTCCCCAGTTTTTGGTTGTTGCTGGGGTTTTTGTTTGTTTTTATTGCATTTTGTTTTGTTTTTTGGTTACTAGAACCACAAGAAATTTCCAAAGCACTCCTTGTTCTTCCATTTACTCCATATCCTTTTCATAATTAGGAATAGAAAGGCACTTCATACAAATTTTAATTCCTTAGTACTCTATTTTTCTCATAGATCTTTTGTTAAAAGGTTTCTTCCTTAACAAAGCAGAAGTCCTTCCCTTTGTTGGAAAACACAATAGAGGCTAATTTTTTAATAGGCAAGACTACCCCAAAATCTGAGTCAGTTAAGGATTTTTATAAGGGGAAACATCCAAAACATGACTATCTTATCAGAATTTGTGTAAAGCAGGAGACACTTGTTTTCAGTTCTTCCACCTTCCTTGTTCTAACCTTTATGTGATTTGACATTTCAGGAGTCAGATAATAGGAAAGATATATTTATTAGCACAATTGTCAATGCAGATATCTGATGCCATGTATTTCTAAGGCCAACTTTGCTTATGAGCAACTTAATATAGACATTGATTTTGTATGAACTCAATTCTGGGGAGATGGAGGCAAAGTCTCTGCAATTCCCCTCCACTCCTAATTCTCAACTCCAACCCTGTGGCTTCCCTGAAACAAGACGTCATTGGTCCAGCCCAGCAGGAAGAAGGAAGCCTGGAGGTTGCCAGCGAGAAAATTTTGTGGGGCTCCCTGCCTTCTGGTTGGAAGAGAGTCTGGGAGCAGCGAGAAGAGTCTTGGGAGGGGGACCTGAATCGTGGTGACCGTCCCGCCTCCCAGCTTCAAAATGTTTGGCTTACATAGATCTCTGCACTGCCTGGGGGACAGTCAGCATTGAAAACATCAGTGAGCCCATTTTTCCTTTTTGCTCAAAAAGGAATGACCTGAATTTTGAGAATTTCCTGAATCCTGCTGAGGATTACCTGAAATTTGGGCCAATTCCTCTCTGTCCGCTTTGTCCTGTAGTTTCACTGACATGATGGCTATGTTGTCTTCTGTCTCTTGGCATCATTCACCTACAGAAGTTAGTGACTGAGAATCAACTAGCAGATGAGAAAAGCAACCCATACTTAAGAAGATTCAACATCTGTAAAATGGGAGAAAAACTAGAGTAACCAGAATCATTCCCTCTCAAAATAAAGCTGTTCAAAGACAGACTCCATCTTGAATGAAACTTAGTAAGAGCTTGAAGGAAATTCTAGCAAAGCAACAAAAATACCTTCAGGAACTAAAGGTATTTTTCCAGACTAAAAAAATTCAGCAGGAAAGAATGATCTTTGTCGATACTTGAATTCATCTCCTGGAAGATCAAGTGAATGAAATACTTGACCCACACAAAAATAAGTCCTAAAAGATAGAAATCAGATGAGAAAATAGGTTAGAGAATATGCACACCTAGTGTGAATAATCAGCAGTCCAGAAGGATAAAAAGACAAAGACAAAACACTAGTTGTATGTACAATGTATGAAATTTTCCAGGCTAAAGAGATTAAAATAGCACACCACGATCTATGCAGAATAGACGAGGGACGATGCATACCTGAGGACAATCTGATAAATCCAAAATTACAAGGAATTTTACAAATTTTGAGAAAGAAATAAAAGAGCCAGAAGCTGCTGGAGTAATATCTACAGACTACCAAGAGCACAGAGCTGTGAAAAGAAGTCGTCTTTATAATAGACACACACACAAAAATCACATTTATCAAGATAAATTTCGGTTTCAGGTACATTCAGTCATATTTTCCAATTCTTTAAAGCATTATCATTCTTAAAATTTTTCATTAATTCCTTTATCTAGGTTTGCTTTCTGTCTTGCCTACTAAAATGCAAGATGCTCGAATTTCAAGGAATCATTTCTTGTGTCTTTAGCTCTTAAAATAGTAAATATTAATTGACTGTCCATTTTCATTTTAGAGTTTAAAGTTTTTATACCATAATTTATAATAGGTAAAATGTTTTCAATTCAGTAGTATGGTTTTAAAAAGTTGCCTCATATCGGATGTATACCAGAAAAGTGAATCTTATCTATTTACATTTTTATTTTTGGTTCAAAGGGTAAGTTTTTTTAAAGATCTGCTTGTAGAAGAAATGTGGAAGCACCATCCTGATTATGTTTTCATTAAAGTGTATTTCCTTTTCATTTCTCGTTAAAGAAAAAAAAAAAAAAAAAACTCCGAGGCAAGAATGCAGTCTTTCTAAAAATGCATATGCTTGAATGTGCGAATGTTCAAATGTGTGACTGCTCTGTGGTGGGACCAAGTTAGCAAAGTTAGTTCTTTGGTGTGTTCCCGTTGATGAATGGACCCAGAACGTTGCACGTGTGGCGTTCCCATCTGTCCTTGCACTATTAATATTGCGGTGTTCCTTCGGATTTACAGAGCACGGTGATGCAGACCAGGAGACGGCGCTGGCCGGTGCCCAGGGCTTCCTGGGCTGTCTTTCTGCAGTGCAGTTCAGCCACGTGGCCCCTCTGAAGGCTGCTCTGCACCCCAGCCGCTCAGCCCTCATCACTGTCTCAGGACATGTGACGGAGTCCAGCTGTATGGCCCAAGCTGGCACTGATGCCACATCAAAGGAAAGGACACACTCCTTTGCAGGTGGCCTATGGGTCTTCCTTTATCTTGTCACAAAAACAGCTTGGCCATTGGATTTAAAATCTTCTGATGTTACTGTTATACTACATTCTAAAAATGGTTTCTTAAAATTGGTTTGGTTTGCTTAAATATCAGTTCTCTTTCCCATTTCTTTTCTAGATTCTCACTTTCTCATGCATGTGGGCCATTGCAGTTGACATTGCTTAAGTGTAAAATAACAGAGATCCCACATTGACCTCTGTAATTCCGTTCTGGTATAAAACACAAGATTTTCAGAATTTCTTCTTTTTACTTGCCTATTTCACTCCCTCCTTTTCTTGCCCCCTTTCACTGCAGATCATTCTGGAACAAGGGATGACAGAGAACCTCTAGCTAATGCAATCAGAAGTGACTCTGCAGTAATTGGAGGTAATAGAAAGCATGAATGAGTTCTTCTTTGGTACTTACTTTCATTACTAGTAATGAATACTAAGCATTATAGAAACTAACTATAAAGAATCTGTACATATCCCAAGTGTTAAGCAATGATCCTGAGGTCACTGGGGGAGGTTTATTATTTGTACTGGATTGTCTTATAGTCCTCCTGGAATCCCAACTTCTACGGAGATTTTTCACCATAAATGATTGATAATTTCACTAAAGCGCAACACTTAGAGGATATTATAAAGTGAATAATTACAAATCGAAAATGTCCATCTACATTACCTAGGTAATTCTGAGTATATTTGAGGAAATATCATTTTTGATGGCTTCTTGAACATATCACTGCTTCTGCAAGAATTTATGTAAAAAGTAGGAAAAACTTGAAATTAACATTAGAAGCATATATTTTATGTTGCCTTAATGTCTAATAAAACAGATATTTCCATGGTTTAGATGCTCCCATCAATGAATATTACACTTTTAGTTACAATTTTATCAAATATTAGGTAAATGAAATAAAAGTGGTTCGTATTTTTATGTTGCAGAATTAGCAAAAAAAAATTTAAGTATATTTTCCTGGGAATGAAACAGCATTTTCTCTGAGACATAATTTATTCAAATCCGACCGCCAAAATACATTTTTTTCTTTCAGATTAATTATTTTAAGAATGTTATTAATCAGATTATTGAAATTTTAAGTGGACATAAATATTTATGTCCATATCACTGCATATGATATGGATATAAAAAGTAAACAATTATTTTATTACATTGCCAGATAATGTGGTTACTCATATACTTGGGCAACGTATGTGGGCTTGATAACTGATTGACTTGGTTTTACTTTCTATAGCTTTACTCATCTGGACAGCAAGTTCTTTTAATTACTTAAGATTTTATTTAGACAAAGCATAATACTGGTCAAATGTTTGTGAGGATATTAACATCCCCAATGCTACTTCTGTTACTTTTCTTTTTATCAAATTAATGGTATATAAATTAAAGATACCTAAAATAGGATCCCTAAATAGTCATGTAACAAGCAAAAACCAAAAACCCTGTTAGAAGCATAGTTAATAACTGCAAGTCTAAAAGAAATACATTAATGTTATTCATACATTATATAGTAAAAATCATTTAAAGCTATAGCATTTCAAATGTGTTTAACATTTTAAACCAGAATTTCTAATCAAACAAATTGTTTCAGTCTCATACTGGTGCTTTCTATATATTTCACATACAGGAAAATATAGATAAAAAGATATAAACAGTGATTGTATAGTCAAGCCAATGTTAGAACAAAATATTTAATCTTTAGAATATTGTCGCTTTGGGCAAAGATCATTGGCAAGATTTATACAGTAAAGGAGATTTGTGTTGATAGGTCAAGTTACAGGTCACCTGTGAAATTCGTACTTGATTCAACTGCGTTGAGCAGAGAAAGACAGTATGGAAGATTTGCAGCCCAGGGCTTCGCTGGGGTCTGTGGATCTCGTGTCTGCTTTTGCTCATTGCAGGACTCAGCTTCAGTAGCAGAGCAGCTGGTCATGGCCATCTAAGCTCAGAAGGCCTCGTCTGGGACCATGTGCAATTTATCTGCTAAATCACAGAATATCATCCTCCAGTGCATTTCTCCATCTGGTAGCATTGGGGTAGAATTCTTCACCCGTTGTCTAGTTACTCATAAATCGCACCCACCGTGTGACAATAATTAATCCATTTAAGGATTTTCCAGATTGGATAATCCCCCAGTGTTCTACATTTTAGATGATATTTTCTCGGTTATAAACCCTGAATAATATAAGTTAGGAAATTGATTTAATAAAACCTTTAAAAACTGGTGACCCAGATACTGCAGAAGATTTGTGGCCAGGCTACATAGATGTGGACGATCAGATTTAGATGGAGGAAAAGCTGCACAATTTCCTCATAAAAACACATTCACACAGAGTTTCAGATGGCAATGGCATAGAGTACAGTCGTTGGCCATATTTTATTTAGAATATCTTTTGTTCGTTTTGTTTTGTTTATATAACAGGTTAGATCAAGGTTTTTCTTAGACATGAAAAATCTCGACATATTTTCCCCAAGTCAAAAGATATAGATCACTGAATACATGGAGCATCATTGGTTCTAGAGTCCACCCAGGATTTTGACTAGATGTCTTCTCGGGGCCAATGTGATGTTGATGTTTATTTTATAATTGAAAGCAGTAGCCTGCTTTCAATAACATCTTCATCAGTTTTTCACATTGACATTATTCAGAATGTCTTTTGTTAAACAAGAGGCCTATAACCAAACAATAGAAATATTTATGGCAATTCGTTTGCTTTTCAAAGATGAGAGGCAAAAATATAACAACGAGTGGATATTCTGATTAGAATTATTATTTATTAACATGGCTAATAATAACAAAAAATAACCACATCCATTAGTAAATTCTTCAAATTTGAAGTGCAGAATTTGGTTATCACATTTATATTAGATTTATCAGCAAGGAATTGCTATTCTTCTCAGATAAGGCCAACCTAGCCAAAAATCAGGTTAGCCATTGGCAATATTGTGATTCGCCATAGTGAATCTGCCCCTGAAGTCATGTGCTCAGGAATCAATTTTGACTAACGAGAACCTTTATAGGTTTGGCTTGTTGGGACTCCATTAGGGTTGTTTACACCTAATTTAGGCTAAAATGAAGAGTCCTAGTTTTATAATAAGAGAGTTGATCCACATTGCCATTTTCATTGTACCTATTTTTGTCTGAAAAAAAACTAGTGTTAGTTCTTCATCAGGGTCACTCTTAAATGAATCTGGCTTTTCTTTTTCTTGTGATTGCCTGGCAGCACAAGCCTTTCACTTTATGAATTCAATAACCACTCTTGTGTTCGGCTGCCTTGCCTAAATTCATGCTAAGGAACCAGTGATTTCCCCAACCTTGTTTTGCATTATCAGTGGATATGTCAACACAGTGAAAAAGCCATTTAGAATTGTTATGAAAATAGTTTTGACTCTGTGGATCCCCCTTAAAGTGTCTCAGGAACCACCAGGGATTCACAGGTCACACTTTGAAGACCACTGACCTAATATAAGGCTAGGTTTGATAACCATTGTGATAGCTAACAATTGTGAGATTTAAATAGTTTATTGACAATCAGATGTTTTAAATAAGTCCGTGTTCCTCATATAGAAATAATCTAAATATATCCATATATCAGTATCAATATATTTCAATAGTCAGGATTATTCATATACATAACCTGTTCTTGCTATTCAGTGTAGGACAGATGATTTAAAATCAACTTCATTAAAATGTTTACATATTTAAGTATAAAAACATTTAATTATTTTTACAATATTACTACTACTCTATAATTTCAAAACAATTGAAACTTGTCTGCATATTAGTATGAAGTGACCACATGGTCTTAGAGATCATCTTGTGTAAAATATAAATGCACTAAATAAATCCAATATAATATGCATTCAGAATAACTGGAGGTGAACCTATAAGGTTAATAGAACTCAGAAGTAAACTCAATATATTATGATACCACTTGATGCAGAAATACCTGGTTTTGATATTTCCAATTTATATATACTAGATGCTTGATTTAAGTAAAACATAATTTTATTATGACTTATTAAACAATGAAGTCAACATAGTGTCTGTTCAGAGGAAAATTCTGACTTTGTATTTCTTTTCTCTTCTCTCACTAGGTTTGATAGCTGTTGTGATCTTTATCTTGCTGTGTATCACTGCCATAGCTGTTCGCATTTATCAGCAGAAAAGGTTATACAAAAGAAATGAAGCAAAAAGGTCAGAGAATGTAGACAGTGCTGAGGCTGTTTTGAAAAGTGAGCTTAATACACAAAACACAGTCACTGAAAATCAGAAAGAGTACTTCTTCTGATTGGCAGCTATGATTTAACTTACAATCACGGCAGTGTATTTTAATAGCCAGGGACTCTCAATGGACAAAAAAAAAAAAGTTCTTACGTTGAATGTACAGGCAATGGATTTGCAGCACTGCCATCTTGCCATATCCAGACTCGAGATAGCTCCAGGAGGTCTCATCCAGTGACACATTTCCCATAGCAGTCCTTCTGTATGACAAGGAATTAGATATTGCTGTTAATTTCCAACTGTTCTATATGATCTAAAACAGAAGTTTAACTCACTTGATGACTACAGTTTTTAAAACTGTAGCCCTGGTCTGTCAACCACGTGATACGTAAGTTTTGTTAGAAGTAAATATCAAAATTGGACTGTAACGACCTTGCTTTATTTGAGAACATATGCTCTGTTTGCTTTAGTGTTCCCATGGTGTTATTCATAGACCTGGAAATGCTTCTAAGATTCTTTTTGGCTGGTGTTTGCATCTTCAGTGGCCAAAAGCATTTAAACAAACCCCTTTGCCTTTCTCTGTATTACATTCAATACAATTTATCGATAGTCTCAAAAGATGTTTTGTTGTCATTGGTTTGTTTGTATTGCTCTTTTTCTATTTGACTGTTCCTAATGATTTTGAATACATTAGGTTTTGAGTGTCAGAATTCAGCTCTGAACATAGAATTCATGTGTAACAAGACTCAGAGAGTGCATTGATTGTCAGTGTGTGATGATGTCTGGTCTTTAAATTTCTTTCTGTTTAATTTGCTCTCATTGTTTGGCAGTGGCAGTAGATAAGACCCTTGGTAATGCCAGTTTCCCGAGTCATGAAATGTTTGCAACTAAACTCCTCGATATAAAAACATAATTCTTAACACTGCAAATATTATTTTTATTTACAATTGTAAGATATCAAATGAAATATACCTCTGAGATTATTTTTCCCAAACGTATGTCTGTTTTCTTTACAGGTTTATACTTATGTTTTTCTGAAGTTTATCTCCAACTTTTCTTTGATCTCCCTTGACTATATTCCATGGAGCATGGTCTTATGTATTAGGGAAAAAAAAAGTCATTTAAAATGTAGACTTCTGTTTCCCATTCTAAAATATATACTCCATTCAGGCATACATTTTGCTGTACACTGACATACTTTTTGAAATACAAGCTCCACACATGCCCAATTCCACAAAACTTGTAGAATGATTAAAGGATGCTCATTCTAAAGGGTGATGACATACTATATGAAAGTATACTAAGCATTTCTTATAGTCACTTTTCATTTACAATAATGGAGTACACTTACGATAATGAGATATACTTATCAGAAATTACCAAAAATCAATATAATCCACTAACTAATACAGTCTGATTAGGAGATATATACATATCAGGAGATTAAAGAATTTTCAATAACCTTATGAAACTTATACAATAATTAATTTTGAGGTCATGTAAACAAGATGTTTGCATGTAACTATCTTTGAATTCCACAAGCCAATTGTATTATAAAGGCACTTTGCTATTTATACTCACACTTTCCAGGTGCTTGCTAAGGAAAATTGGATTCCTGAATTTGTCCACACCAGAATAATTTGGAAATATGTCAATTAAGTGTCTTATTTTCCTTCTTAACTTTCCTTACAAAACTTGCCTGTCTTTTCTCCTAGCACTGTATCGATTTTGATGTTTCTGTAAATGCCTGACTAACTCTTAAGGATATGAATTAACACAGTAGTTATGAAGGACCTATGTTGACAAATGGTATACTTTTTTCATTGTTTTAAATGGAACGGTTTGTGTTGGTGGCTAGCAGAGGACTGAACACAGAAATGGTAGTGTTTATTTGATGCAAAGCTGAATACAGACATAACAGCCCTGAATCTTTTACAAGTGTTTATTTGTGTTCTTTAGTAGCAGCATTAACTTAGTTGGGAGCTGGGATGTAGACAGGTTTATAGTTGGTGAAGCCTCATGTGGTCTGCGCTACTACAAACTGCAACATTATGGCACCAAAATGCATTGATGCATCCTATGCCATGACTTTCATTTCCTGATTTGTTACCTGTTCCTTCTTTTTTTCTTAATAAAATGCATTTTTGAATTAAAATGCACAATATATTTTAAGAAACATTGTATAAAAGTTTAAAATGAGGAAATTATACTAGATTTTTTTTTCTCAAAACAGTAAAAGATGTGTAAATGTATGCCTTCTGTACTGCTGTGTGTGTTTTTTTAAACCTTTTGGTACATCCTGTGATTATTATGAATTGTTAACAAAAGCTGCATTTATAATGTATTTTTTCTTTTAAATGGACTCAGAAATGAAAGAAAAAATAGAAAAATGTTTACTGATTATAACAAGAAGGGGAAGGTAAGCCAGATTTTAAGTTTTGTCAGGAAACAATAATTTGACTATCAGCAATTGTTTGGTGGAAGGTTATTATGTATTTAAATTGGATGGTGTCTTTACTTCTGTAGCGAGCTTGGCCAATGAGTACTATGTAGAGGCACAGGATGATATGGAAAAATATAGTGTCCCCTTCTGTAATATAAAAGTTAAAAAGTCTATTTGTAATTTCAAATTAAAAACGAAAACAATATATGATTAACATTTTCTTTTTGGGAAGACTACACTTTTCAAATCTCATTAAATTCAAATGTACAATATGCAAATAGAGTGGAGTTAGGGTGGCATATGAAATGAAGGTCATTTTTGGGAAACGGCATCTTAATTTTGTAGAAACCATGACACTGAAATGGGAAATAGCTTCATTTTTAGAAATCCTTTCCCAAGTGTTGCTCTGTAAAGCACATTTAATAATTTCTTTGTATGGTAAGTTAAAGATAACAACAGGAAGAAACACTCAGACAACCAACCAAACAGAAGTCGGTCATTTAAATTTATCTTTCATTAAATGGAAATTGTTCTTCATCTGCAATCAGAAACTTGCAGCGGAAGCCATTATCCAACTGGAGAGCACCGGTGTATTATTTAGTTTGGGTACCTCGGTTTTACAGTTAAAGTGTCAAAGATGCAGGTATGTGAGGTGTTGCTCCAAGGGGACATGTAGCGGCATGTGTGAGTGATGAAGTGGGATTAGAATTTCCTTTTCACTCCACATTTTGCTGATCTTAGTGCTCCCAGGACCTGAATCTTTGACAGTTACTTAGTGATGAAGAACATGAGAAGGATCTTGATATCTTTATTGTCTGGAATAACCAATAGTTCTAGATCTTTTCCATATCATTTTAAAGTGAGCGTAAACCTTTATTTGATAGGTCATTGCCATTCATAGATTTGGTTTTCTTTAAAATTTTTAAGCTTATTGTCCTTGACTCTAGGAGAGAGGATTTTAACTGGAGCACTTTATACAGTCTTTGTGAAATCACAATATGAGTTAGATCTGACTGATTGAGTCAATAAATATTTTCCTTATGATAAGAGAAAGATGACACCTCTCATATCAAATGTGTTGATTGTTAGATTCTCCCATCCATGCATCAAGTAAATGATGACTCTACCAGATACATTCACATGTCCTACTTGTCTTCTGCTTTTTCAAAGTTTGGAAGATGAAGAGTGGTAATGGAAGAGAAAGTTCAGAAGCTGACTGTGTTGCAGATGTGTGTGAGTGAGAACATGCATCTGTACAAGAAGCAATACGAAATGAGGAGAAAGGGAATATGAAACAGTTTTCATATAACGTGGTAAGAAAGTTTGACTTTTGGTGTATCGATAGGTTCCCTGGCTTTGAAGACTTACAAATGAAAATAAAATGGGATGGAAAACAATCTGACCCACAGTTATACCAGTGCATTCATTTTTTTAATCATTTCCCTTATTTATAACATTTAAATTTGTATTCGAAATACATGCATATATTTTAAATTTCAAATAGCACAAGAAATCTTACAAGGAAAAATAGCTCTCCATTATCATATACCCTCCCCATCACTTTCAACTCATTTAGCTGTGTCTTTTTAGCTCTGTCCACATTTCTTAATTACATGTTGTAACAGGCTGGGTTCCCTGGGAAGCAAACTCTGAGACAGAGATTATCATGAAGGAAATTTATTATGGAGTACTATAGAGATTAACATCTGTGGGAGAAAGGATGATGCAGGACGGGACAGATGGAGAAGTTGGGCTGTGGAGCCATCGCCGCAAAGGTTCAACGAACTCTGTTGATATGACTCCTTTTAAAGATGCCCTGAGTTGACATGAGGGGATTGGGCACTTATACTCTGTATCACCCAGACATTGGATGCTGACTGCCTGGTGAAGTGGACATGAACTTGGGCAGACAGCTCTCTTCTACTTAGGCAGTTCCTGAAGAAGGAGGACAAACCTCCTCAGCGTCTGGAGGAAATAAGTCATTTAGTCCTGAAATAGGGCTTTGGTGGCCCAGTACAGCATCCCTGAGGGTCCAGCTCTGTGCTGCTCAGGTCCTACTACCTGCTTCATGTAAGTTCTGGGATAAGCTCCTTTAGGAATCTGGTAGGCCTCCTTTCCCAGGGGAATCTTATACCAAGAAAGAGGATGGAACAAACCACAGACCCTGCTTAGGCAGGTGGTCTCTTGGCTGCAGCTAGTACTCATCCTTTCCTTCCTCTCCTACCCATACCAGACTCCTGTATCTCCAGCTGAGAGCTCTGCAAAGCATTTTAACCCTTGTCTATTATGACCTTCTCAGGCTGTAGCTGCTGCAGTTTGCATTTACCATTAAAACTGGTCAAAAGAGCATCCGCATGCCAAACATTCTTCCTGTCCCCATAGTGTAACCACAGTTCTATCTATTATTGCCGGTCAGAGACAACTAACTCTGACATAGTCTCCAGTATAACGTTACAGCAGCTAATGATTCATGATACAGCCAAGGATGTGTGGGAGTGAGCACACGCTGTGAGATATGCTGGTCTTTTCATACCGTACCATCAGAGATTCTAGTAGGTCCTCAAAAGGTACAAACAGTAAAAGCAAGCCATAGATGAAATGAGTAATCTCTGTCCCTTCCAGAAAAGATCTGATGTAGCCAACTTCCCACAAACTTGGAGTCCTTGTAGAGGGGAACCATTTTGGAGAAGGGCCACTGGTCTTTGCCGTTGACCGTTTGAACATCCAGGAGAGGTAATGGCTACGTTGGTCCTGATGAGTGGGAGCTTGTGCTGCTTCAGGATGCATCACTTCCATTCCTGCCTCTGTGTCTACCCTGTGGATACACCCTTTGTATTAGCACTTCGGTGACCAATGATTGAGGTTGGTTGATACTAACTGGCTGACTCTTTCAGTCTCCTGGGTTGTTCAGTGATTATTCCATGGTAGCATGTGCTTTCTGGTGGGCAAAGATCTTTACATTTCTTGCCCACTCCCACAGGTCATCCACATGCTTCTAGCTTAGACCTCCTTGTCTCTAATCTTCCAAATCTCCTTCTAGGTCCTGTTAAATGAGGCAAATTACTGCCTGTAGGTCCATATTATAACCTTGGGTAATTTCTTTCACTCAAAGTGAATGACCAGGGGCACCATCCCAAAGTTCTGCTCTTGGGAGGGTTTCTCTCCCGTTCTATCTTTCTATACTACCCTGATCAGGGGTATAGTTGTGCTGCCTTCCATTTTCAGCTTGCACCCACATTCTAAATTAACCCATTCATGCACCAAGTTCATACTTTTCCCTTCTTTGGCAGTTGATAACAAGGGACGATTCATGCAAGCCTAAGTGTATGCTGAGGGAAACGTGTTGGGGGAAGAGTAGTGGATAACAGGGGCATCTGGGTTAGTGGCTTGTGCATCTTGTTTGTTCTTGCTAATGCTTGATCCCAGACACACCATTTCTAATTTATGATGGTTTTCTGCTGGGCCCAACTAACTTTGTGACTTGGTGGGTCACAGCTCATTATGGGCAATCTTGCCCACATTGAGTCTCCTAATGTGAGGCTCTTCATTTCTAGCAGGGCTTGGTAGCATTTGAGGAGATTTCTTAGAGTTGTATATTTCTGCTCTGCAGACATTGCTCACAGACCTCAAATTTCTGCAATGTGATGTTCCCATTGATGACAGCCGGTGAAGTCCACATAGCATCTTTTTCCACCAATGATACCACTAAGAGCATAGGGTATGCAGGGTTGTATGATCCAAGGGTCAGGACCACTTGTCTACTGTCTAGAGCCACTGTAGATCCCTTTCTTGCTCTGAGCCCCATTTAAAGGTGGAAGCTTTACATGGTATACGATATAAGGTCACGGTTCCATTTCCAAGTGGGGAAAAGGCTGCCTCCAAAACCCAAGGATGCCTACCAGGCACTGTGCTATCTTTTTTTGTAGTGAGAAGTGAGATATACAATACTTTGTTATTTACTTCAGTGGAGTGTCTCAGCATGCCCAGATGAGGGATCAGCAAACTTTCTTCATAAATGCTAGATAGTAAATATTTCAGGCTTGTGGGCCAGTCTCTGCTACAATGACTCAGATCTGTCATTATTGCATGAGAGTATCCATAGACAATATATTAAAAAAAAATGAATATAGCTGCGTTCCAACAAAATAATGTACAAAATAGGTGCTGGGCCATATTTGGTCCATAGGCCATCATTTTCTGATCTGCACTCTAACGCACTAGATCCTTGATAACTGTCCGGATTGGGCAGCCAGTAGAGTGGTGATGAATGTGGTGTCCTGCAGGGTGTCCAGATGGCACAGGCCCTTCCGGACTACACCATGACAGAGAGCAGGAGTGCTAACATAGCCGTGGCGCAAGATCGTTGTCCATTCCAGGGAACTACAAACCATTTCTAAATTTCTTCTCCGATAGGTTTGGAAAAGGACGTATTTTTCAGATCAATATCCACATACTGTATACCCGAGACAATGTTACTCCACTCTAGCAAAAGTATCAGCATCTGGCACAGCAACTGCAGTTGGGGCTTCTGCTACCTCATTCACCTTTGCTGTGTAAGGTGACATATTCACAGGTTAGGAACTAGGATGTGGACAGCTGTGAGGGGCCCACAAATGTGCCTACCATTCTCCATTTACTGAAATTTTCTTTATCCAAATGGCTTGATATCCTTCACTGCAGATCTTGTTGGTTTGAACTGTTCTAGAGAGAAACCTATGTTCAGGTGTCTCTTTATGCTTCTATGTGTGAAGTGCTTGTGAAGTAACTGCCTGTCCCCGTATTTCCTCAGTTAGGTATACCATGTCTGATTCATTTCTTTACATATATTTGTTTCATTTTCCTTATATGGAGGAAATGCAAATAGCGGATCTAGCTGGAACAGAGCCTGAGCCCCTCGCATGTCTCTGGCTTCCTGCTAACCCTTCCTCCTCCTGAGAAAGAATTGGAAATTCTCATAATTTGACTTGTTCAGTGGCTTCAAATTGCCTTTCTAACAATTAGGAGTTCTGACCATTATTATTTGAAAAGTCATTAAATTACTAATTTAGATATTTTCAAGCCACAAACTAGCAAGACAAGTTCTTACAATAATTCTGTGCATCATACCAGACTAATTGGTGTTTGTTCTTAAAATAATTTCCTTTTTCCATGTGCTGATACTGGATGTGACTTTATGCCCATTGAACTAATGTATCTGTCTCCACACTGTTCATATGAAAAACTTTCTGGTAAATTGTTTCTGTGAATGAATTCATGTTTTCATTGAAAGTAACCTGTTAATAATGATTCATGTTTCCCTATATTAAAAAAGGAACAAAATAATTTTTTAACTGAGCGGTGAAATGACCCATTCTTCCAAAATACATGTTAAAATAAGATGGTCACAAATGACTATGATGATTAGGAGACTATTTGCAATAAGTTTTTCATTTACTTAAGATATTTGACAAGCTTTTCTTAGCAGAAATCTATAAAACCAAATAAATTTTTGTAGAATGACATCTTCAGGGTTAGGATTGTCATTATATGAAATGATATAAGCCAAATATAACAAAAGCACCACATTTGATCATGTCAAAAAATATTCAGAAACTAAAACAAATACTGACCAAACTAATTTCAACTTAGACAGAATCCTTATATTAAAAACTACAGAGATGATAACGCTCATGATAGTTTCTGAAAGGTGTCACATTTTCTGTGCACATATCCTTTTTCTATCTGTAATTTGTATAAGAGAATGAAAATCTCTCATCTTTCCTGATGTCTTTCTTGGTGGAAATTTAGTACACTTTGGCTTTGCCATAGTTAAAGTTTCATGATGTATGAAATTGATACGGTGCTGAATGTATCTGAAAATCTCTTTGAGCAAATTCTACTTTTCTATTGGTTTCTATCATGAAATTGAAGCTTAGCTACAGAATTTAAGCTATAAAACATAATATAACATAATCTATCTTTGAAATAATTAACTCGAAGGGAAGTATTTTCTGAGATATTAATAATTCCGTACAAACAAAATCACTGCTAAATTGCTAGAAAATATCATAGTTATGCATATGCAGCTTTTTGTTTTGTTTTGTTTTGTTTTGCCATGTGAGTGCTTTTCCACTGAAGGCGTGGGTATGGGAAAGGACCAGAATCTCCTATTGGCTCCCAGACAGCTCAGGGAAACCAGCACAGACCTCAACCTAGTGCCTTCAGCCTTCAGATGCCGTTTTTTCCTTTAATACTCAAGTAAAAATAGTTTAAGCTTCTATCTCAGAGTTGTAGGAAGTTGAATCTTTTACGTATATACCTGTTCCTCCCAGGATCTTCTGGAGGTCCCGAAAAAAATGCTGTCGTGTTCTACAAGCCCATCTTGGTCCTTATAAATTACTTCAGCCAGCTGCCCACATTAGAACACTACTCTAGTGACCAAACTAGAGTCTAGTTTAAGCTAAGTAGGTTACCTCTGTGGCCAGCTACTTCTGGCTACAGCTCAAGTTTTTCTCTTAATTCACTAAATACAGAGAAGACTAGACTGTAACATTTAAGGGAAAAAATTATAATATAATATAATATAAAAGGTTACAAAGCAGAAAACCTGAATTCAGTTTGATATCAATCATTACAGTTCCTAGAGTCCACCAATCATGCCAGTGTGGTGAGTTATTCTACTTAGTCCTCTGGACTGTCCTCTCAGCGATGGCCTCCCCACAGCAAAGAGGAAGTGCAGTTCCTTGCCAACACCTTATTTCTTTCTGCCCCAGGATGGATGGCATTTATATTATTTAGTGGAAAACTTTAGCCCAGAGACAGGATAGGGTCTAGCTCCCAAGTCATTGCCAGGGCGATTTAAGGGCTTGACAGTGAATTTCCTGGAGTATAGCATATCCCTATTTGCAGAATTCTGGGTGGCAGATTTTGACATATTCTCTCTGGTACATTCTATGGACTCAGCACTGGGTTAACATGAAGATTAACCTCATCCTTCATGCTCTAAGCTTCATTCCAACAGTGTGCCTATCTGCGACTCCCTGCTGCTGGCCTCTTCTAGCATTTCCTATTTTGTGGAACAGCAGCACCATCCACCTAGTTGCCAAAAGTTGAAATCATACCAGGCATTCCCTTTCATCACACTCCCTATTTGATTCATCACTAATACATGTCTCTTCATCCCTTAAATGTATCATAGAGAGGAGAGGAGTCTATCTCCTCTCTTTCCCTAAAACCCCTTGTTTGAGCTTTTGTCATCACTTGGATAGTCCATTAAGTGGCCTCCTAATCAGTCTATCACTTCGGGACTACAACCTCCCAACCTCCTAGCCATTTTCTACCCTGAAAACCTCTCTATATGGCATCTTGCACTCATTATCACTCGTTAGAAGTTTCCCTTTGGTCTTAGGATGAAGGTCATGGTGAGCATATATTCCATAAGGTTATACTTATTGTACCAGATTAATTAAAAATGTATCATTTCACTATCAAGAATATTTTATTTTAAATGATATGTGGTTAACATAAACATAATCATGATCTGTCCCCAGCCTCATATCAGACAGATAACCCTATTTTTTCCACACTAATATTCTTTTAGTTCAGTTCCATTTGTTTTCCTTTCACCCCTGCCCCCACTGCGTAGCTTTGGACTTTGCCAATCCTTTGTAGTAAATTCTTTTCTCCTTAAATTAATTAGTTATCTCACTCCCATCGTTTTGAGGAGTATTTTCTCAGCGAAGCTTTCCCTGGTCTCTGCTAGGCCATACTCTCCTGCTGAAAGCACTGTTTCAGCACTTAAGTGCCTTCTCCAAATCAAGAGATGTCTCTGTTTCACATTCAGTCCCATCACCAAGTTCAGGACCCAGTGTTTAACAGCCACCCAACAGAGTTAATCGAATGACAATAGATTAAATAAACAATGACAAATAACTGGCTGCTTTCTGTATACGTATAAGTGAAGGGTCAATTTCTGATGACCCACCCCATAAAGAAGGAAGACTTCTGCAAAGATAAGTAATTATCTCTCTCTCCAGACATGGAATACCACTAGTAATGTCTAAATGCAGCTTCTGTTATTAGCAAAACAGAATGACCTTCCATGCCACTGTATTTATCAATAAATCCTCTTTAATCAGCATCTTGTGTAATGCTACACCATTAGTAAAATCAATCTTCTTTTACTGTCTTATAAACAAACAAATTAAAAAGCAAATGTGTGTGCTGAAAACTTTATTCTCTAGTTACAATTCTTACACTGTCTAGTCCTTGAATCTCTTATTTGCTCTTAATAAAACACATTAGCTTCCACCCTATTTTTCAATATTTTATAAACAAAGTGCTGCCATAATCAATCATTTTCTTCTGTCTGTTCAGTATTATTCAGGCCATTATATAGAATTGAAAGCTAGTTTCTCAAGTTATCTGAGGTAAAACTATTTTGTTGAGTTTATGTAAGATGTATATGATATGTACTCACGATTATATATGTACTCACTGTAATGAGCATTTGGATTAGTTCCACAGAAAAAGGGTACCATTTGAGCATAATAGATTAGGTTGTGTGTTTGAATTGGGAAAAACGGGGATTTTCAAATGGCAATGATTTTACTTAATTTGTTGGGTGAATATATTTTCGGATGTAGTCCTGTTTGGTTTGAAAATTGTTTCACTTGAAAGCCATGTGGAGTGGAGAGAGAGAGGGAGGGAAAGAGCCAGGAGAAGAGGGAGAGAGAGGGAGAGGGAGGGAGGGAGAGAGGGAGGGAGAGAAGGAGGTGGGGAGACGGGGAGAGAGACACTCTAATTGGACTGGACGCTTCAGTTGCTTCCTTGCCTGGGCTCTGAGGAGCTGGAATGAAGCAGCCCTGCTGTGGTTTACACAGGAGTCGGCATGACTCCACTTGAAAGTGACTTTGGCATGTAGGATGATTGAGGGTGATTGCTTTCACTTACTCTATTAAAACTTGTAGAAACATAGACCATCCTCCAGTTATTTTTTATGCAGCTTGCTGACTATTGTTTTTCTTTTTAAATGGACGTTTACTACCTATTTAGAACAATAAAATACCTCAGAGCAAACATTAAGCAAAATGTAGCTTATCTATCACATGCCCAACTTCTCCTCTTAGTAATAACCATGAATACAGTGTCCATTACATCCTAAATACTACATTTGTATAAGTTGTTTTATAGATCCACTTTGTGATCGCTAATAAACCTATTTAGAAACTATTCAATTAAGAAAACCTTAATGAAAGCCAGTTACTCAATGCCTTAAATTTGCTAAATTTTATTTTTGAGATACTGAAATGTGTTTTAAATGAGTCATATTATGTACATTAGTGCTAAAACCGTCACCCTTGTTCAATACCAGTTTACCCACAATAACTTATGAGTAATTAACATTTCATTTTGCATGCTACATACATCAGTAATTTTCTGTTACTTGTTGTAAAGACTATAAGTACATTTATAGTAAATGCATTTTATTAGAAATCAAGCTGGACTTTCACTGATCTGCAGGCCTGGCAGTTTACATGGGAGAGTGTGTCCACTCGTACACTAGTTTACATGGGAGGATGTGTTCCAGAAAAGAAATGAAATGTCTCACTAGCGTTTTAGGTTTAATTTGCACAAGAAAGGAGAGAGCCATGTGAAAATGCTATGTGTCTTTTTAAAAACTTTTTTATTTGAAATAATTTACAGGAAAGTTGTAAAACTGGTACAACCTTCACTTGGCTTTCCTCATGTTAACTTATATAATCATATTCCAATTATGAAAACCAGAAAATTAATGTTTGATACTAACCTACAGACCTTATGCAAATTTCTGGTCATTGCAGGATCCAGCCCAGGATCCCTGATTGTTCTTAGTTGCTGTGTCTCTTTAGTGTCCTTCTATCTGTGACAATTTCTTAGTCTTTCCTTGTTTTTCATGACCTTGACACTTCAGCTTTTTAAAAAATATTTTGTAGGAATTTTGGTTTGCCCGATGTTTTCTCACACTTAAATTAGGTTTATGCAATTTTTTTAGCAAGAATATCACAGAAGTCATGTTGTGTCCTTCTCAGTTCATAATATCATGGGGTACACGATGTCAGCATGTCCTATTACTTGTGATATGGACCTTGAATTTTTGGTTAATGTGATGTCTGTCACCACTGGGTTTCTCCTTTGCAAAATTACTTGTAGCCCAGGCTGATATCCTGTTTCTCCTCAAATTTTCACCCACTGACTTCAGCATTCATTAGAGGATCTTGTCTCCTACAGTTATTACTGTGGTGTATGCCAAAAGGTGCTTTTGTATTTCCCTCATTTCTTCCACATTTATTGACTTGAATTTTTCTATAATGAAGAGCTGCCCTGCTCCACCATTTAAATTATTTATTAAATTACTTAGTTATGTACATATGAACACAGGCATATTTATTTTATTTCATAATCTATGAAATGCTATTATTATTTGCTTTGTTGTTAAGATTATTCCATATTTGACTTCCATGGGGATGGTCCTCAGGTGAGGTTAATGTGTGGGTGCAGAGTGTATGATCAAGTCTGCTGGGTTTTTGTTAAAGAAATTAAAGTATTGACATTGATATTTAACTAATCACAAATACTTCTGTATATTTCTAGGAGAAAAATACCTAATGAAGCAAGAATAACCATATATTTTTCCATGCAAAACATCTTTCTAGACTTCAATAATTTAAGCTCAGTTCAGTTCAATTTAAGTCTGATTCTCCTTTCTCTTCTCTACTTTAAGAGGAAACCTGTGACTTCTCCTCTGACCTGGCTGTTTCAAATAGCCCATATTGTTATTGTCAAAGATAAACAAAGCCAGCCACTAGTTAAAATGGGAAGGATAGATTTTAATCAGTAATAACTATTACAGTAGGGACAAAAGTCCAGAATGAACTGAACTCCACTCAGATTCGTGCAGAAGTGACTGAGAATTTTAAGAGGAGAATGAGTGAGCAGGGAGGGAGGTGAACAAGGGCTCAGAGTCAGGGAGGTGAAAAATTACAGATGGTCAGTGTAAATGCCATTAGTCCAGCTGTGTTTGTTTGTTGGCAATTATGGAAGTTAGGCTTCTCTCCTGTCCTCAGGTGTTGGCTGGAACAAACAACAAACTGTTTTGGCAGCCAGTTTTTTTTCCTTCTTCTTTTTTTCAGGAAGCCACATTAAGGGGGCTAGGGTCATTTTAGGGAAGTTAGAAATGATGTTAAGGGTTAGTTCAGCTGTTTACAGGACAAGATTGAGTCCCGGTGGACAAGAGGGCTCAGAGGAGCCTGGCTAGAGTTTGGTTAAGGAGAGAATCTGTCACTATATCCTCTGACTCTTCATCTTTTCGTCAGGCTAATTGTTTTGCTCTGATTGACACGAAAATATAATTATTGTTTTATTCTGCAGACACTAGAGCTCTGAAGTTTCTGAATCTCTTTTTAAGAACATCTTTCTTTGACGCAGAGGTTTCTATCACATCTTCATGCAGTCTGGCTGTGACCTGTGAGCATTTGTCTGATACAGAGAGTTCTCCAGTCACCCTGCCTGCTTCCGTGGCTGTGACAGTTACCCACAGATGACTTTTGTTTCCAGAGTGTTTCAGTGGGTACAATGTTTTTTGTGAACCCCAAGTTTTAAGGGACCAAAAGTTTTCCTCCAGAGTTTTCATCAATGTGAAACACGGAATATGTGTATATAAGCATATACGTATATAAATATTTATATGCGCCTGTGTATTTTATGTATTGTACGCGTGTGTGCTTATGTCTGCTTTAGGTATTCTGTGTGTATATATTTTCTTTTACAGTAACTTGTCTGAATTATAAAAGACATTTTTGAAATCTGCTTTGCTAGAAATTCATAAAGGCAGTGAGATGATTTTCCATTTGAGGTGGTTAAAGGGAACATGGTAAATAGCTTTGCAGACTCATTTGGCTTGCTAAGTTTTCAAAGTGCCTCTTTCCTCCAAATTAACTTTATCTATTTAACAGCACAAACTCCAAGCCTTCTTATAACGGCCTCCTGGAAGATACATTTTATAAATTCTAACAAGTAACTTTCTATGTTACCTGTATAAATGCACTCAAGATATGTAAGCTTGGCATATTCGAAGGGCTGGATAAGTGTTACGGTCTATTATTATGCATTTCGCTTCGATCCAAACAACTGAATCATCAGCAATAATAATTCCCATGGAACATTTAATGTAAATAGGGGAACATGTGTTATTTTACTACAATTAAAGTATAAATTTGAAGCATCTCCAAATTGCTCTCCAGGACAGGATAGGAACACGGGCTAATGCTAGAGGTTTCTACGACGTTGATCAACATTCTCCATGGATTAAAATGCACAGCTTTTCAAAATTTAGCGAAATAAGTCATCTCAGCTGTGTATTCCTGGATCCCCAAGTCAAGTGGTTCTCATTAAGTGTGAGCAACAGGAGCTTCCATTTTTAATCAACGTGTCCATGCTGGTAGAAGGCTGAGCTAGAATTGGCGACTTAAGACCTCTTCTCAGGATTTGCTTGTCTAGAGAAGGCGAGTAGGTGGGGCTGTGGGAGGTGGAACTGGGCATGTTTATAAGCAGCAGCAGCAGCCTGTGAAAGGAGCCGACCTAGGTGAGCAGGTGACTTCCAGGAGGTAGTGAAGCAGAATCACTCTGGGGCAGCTTGGTAAGTTCTTTTTCAGTAAGCCAGAAACTACCCAACCTTTGCATTCAACCTCATCTGGTTCGGTGTTACATTTATTGACAAGTGAGTCATCTCGGTATTGATTTTAGTAAGAGGAATAAACTTTAAATGTGTGTTTTCAAAATGAATAACCACCTTGCAACAGTAACATATCACCCAAGAAAAAGCTAAAACATGAATGTCTGATTTTTTTTGTGAAATCAATGGCAATTTCCAACTTAATTTTTCTAAAAAATAACTGACTGGATATATTCCTTCCTGGCTTGTGATATAGACAGAAACCAATGGTTCATATGATTTAAATGATATTTTGGTGCAGAATTTTTATTCTTTTGTTCCTATTTATTTTCAAACTGGAATAAAAGAGATAATGTAGCATTTAGCTTTCACTTCCAGTATAATGTAACTCCTTTGAAGTTTATGAGCCAATGCCCAGTGTGCTGAGTAGTCTCATGTTCAATTCAGTTGAGCATCTTCTGAGCTATAAATGTATCAGGATTCCCTAGTATCTGGGAATTAAATACAAGTTGTAATAACGTGAATGTAAAGACAGATTTTTGCTCTCAAGCGATGTAATAGCAAAATATTTTGTTGTAATTGTTAGTCTGATTTCCAATTATATTTTCCAGAGTTTTTTAGGAAATTGAAATTCTCAGTAATATAAATTAGAATTTACAGGGTTTCTAACTTTTAAATCAGTGGTAAATATATATACTTGTTCATCTGTCACTATAAGGTACACTTCCCAAAAAACAACTCCATCAAATTTAGAATTTAATTGCCGTTGCAAACATATGTTGAGATGTAAGATAAAT
>NW_011888810.1:6027155-6058516 GCF_000151845.1 Pteropus vampyrus | reverse complement strand
CTTAACGTATCTAAAAGAATTATTTAACTTAGGACTTTACAAGCTCATAGGTAATTACGTAGGGAGTACTCATTGACATTAGTGATAGGTGATACATGGGCATATTTGCTGATGAAACTATGCAATACATTTATACTCAGTCTGATAAAGTAGTGACCCTTCGTTACTACCCACGGAGCACTGCTTTTCTGCCAGAGCCCTTCGCAATCGTCCTTCTCATATCTTTGTACATTCCTGTGTGAATCTCATTCTGGTCCTTAACTCCAGGCTACAGGTGTTGGATGCTTTTTGTATTTTCTCCATGTTTGACTGTCACTCTGTATGGTATTTCATCCCCCTCTTCTAAAAGTCCCCTATGACTTCCATAGCAAAACTTCTTTGCCAATTGTATATTCTTGTATTTCAATTTTTCATACAAATTTGATATCCTGGGGTTCCTGATTTGTGCTGTATCCTCTATCTGTTTTCAGGATCTTTTTGGCCAACTGCCCCAATGCAATAATTTCCATACTCTTCTATCATGCTGGTTCTCAAACTTTTGGGGATCTTTTCAAAGTCCCAAAGCTTAGGCTGTACTCTAGACCAATCAAATTAGAATCCCTGGGGTAGATTCATTCATTGACATATTTTTTTAAACTCCCCAAAATATTCCAACATGCAGCCAACTATGAGAGCCCATGATCTAAGACAGCAGTCCTCACCCTTTTTTGGCACCGGGGACCAGTGCTCCTATGAGAATCTAATGCCTGATGATCTGAGGTGGAGCTGAGGCGGTGATGCTAGCGCTGGGGAGCGGCTACAAATACAGATGAAGCTTCACTAGCCTGCATGCGGCTCACCTCCTGCTGTGTGGCCTGGTTCCTAATAGGCCACGGATTGGTACCCTTATTCTAAAGAACTCTCATACTTGCATACACTCACATGGCATCACTGTTAGCCATGTTTACTGTCCTCTGTGGAAGCCCTTGGATGACAGGACTGACAACATTGGCTTTGTTGTATGCAGCACCCAGCCCACAAGCCAGTTTGACTCCACAGTGGCCATGACAATTTCTGACAACCCTCAATGTCTAATAGATGAGCTGCCTCCTTTCATATATTTCTTCAAAGTCATTAACCTAAATCCAGAGATTCTCCAAGTTTTCAGCTGAAATAATTATGCTTGAGGGACATTCGGAAAGCTGTTCTTCTGAGATAATAAAACAAATCTGTTGTCTCTGGCCTTTCCTTTTCCTTTAAAACTTCTTCCTCTTGCCAAAAACGTTCCGCCAAGCTTATAGCCCTACTTTGCAACAAAGGAAGCAGTGACATCCCAGAGAAAAGCAAATAAACTAACTCATTGTCCACTAGAGTAAATTAAAATAGGCCCATTTTGTGAGGCTTTCATTGAAGTTTGTTTGTAAGGGAGAGAAAACGGGCAATTCAGTTTTTACCTGTATGCATTTTAGTTCAACTCATTTCTTTGGGAGTTTTGCCGCGCCTTCCCCCGTTTCTTATTGGAAGTACACCTTCTGCACTGACATGGGATTGCCTGACTCAGACGCAGGACTTCAGTCTCCTAGCTCTGACTTGTGTTCGTGTCTCCAGTATTTGGCCCCACGGGAAAAATCCCCAAAAATGCTTCTCATGAGCATTCCTACTAACCCTAAATTTGATTAGAAATTCGCCTCTTCATTCCAGTTTCTTGCAATAATTACTTACTATCATGAGCTAGGTGCTTGCTAGAAAATTAGTGAATCAGATTTTTGCATGCCGGGTGTGTTGCTGTGCATAATCTGGCAATAACAAGATAATATGTTATAGATGCTTAATTAACGTGTTAGGCTAAAGGCCAAGAAGAACACACTAGGTAGAAGTAATATCATGATTCCACCTGTGGCTATAATTTCAGCTAGTCCCTGAGGGTGGGTGGGATTTTGACAGAAAGTGACGGAAAGGAAAAGAGAGACTCATGAGTGAATGTAGAGGTGCCGGGGGAGGGGGGCGTTGAGTCAGTTCCCCTTTTCATTATGTGCAGATGTGAAGAAATTGGATAAATGAAAAGGGGGGGATTAAAACTGTACAATTTCAGTCATTTCCTCAGCAGCCATCTCTCTAAAGGTTGGTTCTGTAGCTGCTGGCAGGTGGCCAACTTGCTAAGTCCTCTTAAATTGACAGAGAAGCCAGATAAATAGCCACTCTTGGCAGCACTTCCCTGACAGATGGTCTGGCATTCATGGTGTAATCCAAGACAACAATGGTAGAGCGAAAAACTCGAGCCTAGCATCTCCTAGTTACTGCGTGCAATATGGAACTAGGATTTCAGTGTGCTGTGGGGGAAACGAGAGAGAACACCACATATAATAACCAAGAAATTGCATCCACATCTAAGAGGGTGAATGTTTTTGATGGAAGTACATAAAAAGCTGCCTTTCAGGCTTAATGTGAAAAAATATAAGAAAGCAAGCATAGGGGTTTTTTTTTGTTTTTTCATTTTGTTTTGTTTTTTTGTTTTTTTTTTTTCCCCCCTCAAAGAATACCAGTAATTCACTTATGACCCCCAATGAAATGGAAAATAAATGAGCTCCTAGGAAATTTCATCCGTAGCTTTTCAAGTCTTTTGGGCAGCAAGTTGAGTTTTAGTGCCAAAAAAATTTAAACGACTTATAAGTGTCCTCGATGGCTGTAATTATTTGTACCATTATTTTCTGACACTACGCCATGAACAAAAATAAAAGACAATGGTGTAGTAATGGCCCTGTGATTCAGAGGAAGTAGAAAGTGGCAGGAGGATAGAGCACTGTTACTTAAACCGGGTCCTTCAGTGTGTCGTTACCTCACATTTGTAGTTGTTCTTTTTCTTAACCAAATCTCTCCTTTGCTAATCTAACTTTTACTTTGGAGAAATTACCATGACTTACCAAAAGCCACTCATTTCTATTTCCTACAGTATGACTTAGCATCTTAAAGAGATAAGCTTAAGAGAACAGTTAGAATTATAGAGATATTGACAGGATGTAAATAAATGCCTTGTGATCATGAAGAAATTAATGAAGGTCTCTGAAGATAGTAGAGTTGATGCCTAAATTAGGGACTTGAGGAAAGTATGGGACTTGAGAAAGAGTAGACTAAGGGAAAGGAGTCGTTGATGCTCCCAAGCCCTTTAAAATCATGAAGCCATTTATTACCACAGCTGCCAATATCGGCAGCAAGAACTGTTTGAAACTTACAGCCCCAGAATAATTACCACCTGAGAGTTCTTTGAAAGGAGGCCATGATTGATGGGGGACTCACAACTTTATTTCAAGGTAGCTAGGAAGTTAATTGTACCTACTTTTCCCATAGGTCCAATTATTTATTTCTAAAAAAAAGAAAAAATGCTTTAAATTTATATTTTTGTTTATAATGTCTATTAATGATAAATTTTTATATTATAGTTGAAATTGTAGTTTCAGGTGTACAACATTGTGATTCTACATTAATATACCTTACAATGTGATCACCATGATAAAGCTAGTAACCATCTGTCACTCCGCAAAGTTATTAGGATATCATTGACTATATTCCCTGTGCTACACATTACATGCCTGTGACTTATTTTGTAACTGGAAGTTTGTACCTCTTAGTCTCCTTCACCTTTTTCTCCCATCCCCCTACCCTCTCCCCTCTGGCAACCATTAGTTCTCTGTATGTCTGAGTCTGTTTCTGTGTTGCCGTGTTTGTTTTTTTTAGATTCCACATATAAGTGAAATCATAAGGTATTTGTCTTTCTCCATATGATTTATTCCACTTTATTTCTGAGTGTCCCCGCAATAGACTTATACCTAAGAAGATAATCCATCTTCGGTTCTCAATTTCTGAGTTAAATAATGTGAAGTCACTTAGGAAGGGACCTGATCCAGAAGAGGTGATGGGTCCTCCAGTGAGGACCTCCAAATTCTGTTTGTTCTTGATTAGTACACAATCCATGTAATTAGGGAAGGAGAGAAAGATCTATCAGGGGAAGAATACTTCTTTCAATGATTCAACAGAAATGTATTGATCACGAAACTCATGCCAGGCTGAGTTTTAGTCAGCAGAGATGTGATAGTGAACATATATGGCAAAAAGTTCCCTCTTTATCAGGTCTTAAACAACTAACCATAATAAATAAGTAGCTATCTTAGGTAATGTCAGTGCCTGCCAATTAAAGACCACCATCTTTAGTGAAATAAAGCTGGGTTTATTATTCATTTTGACAAAGGACAACACTGTGGGGAAACAGGGTGTCTTCAATGACAATATGATAGGACTCAGAGTTTGAGTTTGTTAGACCATTTTGAAGAAGTTTTGAGAAAGTGGGACTCTGCTCTGGATTGGATGCCATTAGGAAATGGACTGATGGCCGCAGACTGCCGACCCTGGAGGACATGCAACGTAGCTTTTCTTTTTTCTTCTCTCTCTCTCTCTTTTGCATAAATAACAGAAATTTATTTTCTCACAGTTCTGGATGCTTAAAATCCAAGATTAAGGTGTCAGTAGGGTGGATGTTTTCTGAAGCCTGTCCGCTTGTCTTGCGAATGGCCATCTTCTCCCTGTGTCTTTGCGTGATCTTCTGTGTCTGTCTGTCCCCTCCTCTTATGAGGACACCAGTCATGTTAGACTTGGGCCCACCTCAGTGACCTCATTTAACCTTAAATACCTCTTCACAGACTCTCTCTCCAAATACAGTCACATTTTGTGGTCCTGGGGGTTAGGGTTTCAGCATATGAATTTTGAGGGGACACAGTTCAGCCCATAACACTTACTAAATCAGGACTTATATTTTGACACGATTCCAAGGGGACCTGTGTGCACATGAAAGTTGGAAAAGTGTTGTCCAGAGGACATGGCTTTTCTTTTGTTAAGCTTTATCAAAGTCAGCAAGAGGAAGAGTCTTCTAGCAAAACCCAAGTGACCATCTTTTGTAACCTAATCACAGAAGTGGCTTCTTCTCAAAGTCAGTGTATTCTTTTTGTTAGCATTTAAGCTAGTCAAGTGGCAGAGATTACAAAAGGCTTTGAATACCAGGAGATGGAATCATCTGGGACCATCTTACAGGCTGCACACCATAACATGTGTGTGCGTGTGTATCTGTGTGCGCGTGTGTCCGAGTGCATGCATAAGGCATTTCTGGAAGGATTAAAAATACGTTGTTCCTGGAGTGACTCTAGAAGAGTGAGAGGCAGATGACTGTTCTTCATCTTTTGTTGTTGTTCCTTTGGTTTTGTTCCTTTTGGACATGTGAAATCTGAGTTTGAGATACTGGTTGGATCTTCAACTGGAGATACTTGAGAGTGAGCCTGAGGACATGTGAATCTGGAGTTCGGAGAAAGTCTGGAGCTGGATATCATTTGGAGTCACGAATCTCCTAGGAGACGATATGTGAAGCCATAATCCTGGATCAGATCGCCCAGGAAAAAGGGCCAATAGAAAAGAGTTCCGAGGGTTGAGTCTGAGGGTGCTTCCTTTTGCTCCTTTTAAGAACGTATGTTGCTAAGCCATAAAATCGCCTACTGAAAGTAAGTTGCTGGCAAAATAAAAATGTTTAGAAACATAAAATACTCAAAAAATGGAATACGGTGAAAAGATTTCTAAAATTGTGTTTAGGGCGATTGTACTGTGATTAATTGGGGTTTGGTTTACCACCCAGCATCCACAGGGCCAATTATTAACCAGACCGACAATTTAGAATAAAAAGTCGAGTTTCAGGAATCCAAAAAAATACGGAAGTCAGTGGAGAAAAGCAAGGAATTAAAGTCAGAGGAAGTGGATATGCTTGATTTCATTCTTTACCTTGAAAAACCCGCAGGGCCCTAATAACCTGCAGCCTGTGGCTATCTCCTGTGCTGTATGACCCTCTCAGATCTGAAGTGTGTTCAGTTCCTGTGTCTTTCATTTGCTCCTGTGGCAGATTATCTGCCAGAGTTTTTTCTCTGAGATAGTTACTTTTATTCCCACCAATGCATTGTTATCAGGGATGCCTCACGAAGGTCACATAGTTACAATACCTGTTATTAACTATATCTGAAGGGAAAAGGTGAGTTTGAGTAATAAACTAAAACTTCTCTGAATTTCATCTATCCTACTACCAAATTGAGGATTGGAAGTAAATTACCTTAAGAATCACTTGGAACTTTAAGATTTCATGATTTTAAACAGAGGAAAAGTTGGTAGTCCTAGAGCTAAATTCAAGTATGTAAATTAAAATTGAGAAAACGCCAGGCTCGGATGAAATTTGGAAGCAAATGAAACTGTCTTTGGTAACCTCCCCGCATCCCAGTGTCTCTCCCACCGATCCCTTGGGCATTTATCCATGGGGTTTCTCTTCACTAGAATCAAATAATCGCTGCTGAGGCTAAGGCAAGGGCTGTGTGCACAACACTCACCCCTACAAATGCAGCCCTCATACACCCCCAAATCTCCACTAACTTCCCCATATAGTCACCTCAGAAATTCCCCAAATCTCCATACAAATCCTCACCAAGTTCCCCTTGTGAACACCTCGTCCTTGTGGCCCCCTTGCGTTCATGTTTCCCCTGCATGTGTCCCTGTAAATGCCTCCCCAACACAGGTCCTGTACTCTCAGACAACGTATATCCTCACCCAAGGACACCTGTACACATCCACTCTCACACATATATTCACTAATGAACACACATTCGAACTCCCATATACTCCGAAATGCACATCCAGATTCAACATGGGCACTCACATGCACACATGTGAACACACGTCCGTACATACACATTTAAGCACACGTACATGTGCTTAAAGATTTAGTTCTTATTTTCATAAATTGGATTCGTTTAATACCAAACTATGTATTTCAGGAAATTAAAAGGATTATGAGTAATGTGGCTTACATAACAACTAGACTTTGTTTTTATTTTAGATGTTAGGCTAACACGATGTGTACTATATATCCCATATATTCAATAAAACTAAGCTTTTCCAGTATCCGTTTAAATTAGCTTTTCAGTTTCACATAAGAATAAGAGCTTTGTATCCATTTAAATTAGCTTTTCAGTTTCACATAAAAATAAGAGCTTCAAATCTATCTTGTCAGCAATGGTTTTATAGAATTTTCTGTCCAGGTGAAAGTTAATGCTCTTTGAGTTGACATATGGAGCTAATTTGATGGATGGATGTTCAAATGAAATATGTCTCAATGATTTAAAGGCCGAGTAACACTGATACACTAGCTGGTTGGATGGTAATTTTTTATATATATAAATTAAATCATTTTTATGATGTAAGTACTTAGGGGCCAGCACTGGGAAAACTGGGAAGTTGAGACTGTAAAGATAATATTTATTCCTATAATTTTGTAGTTTTACCTACGTTAATGTGGAAGTCTGTATTTATTTTGTCATAGAAGCATTGCGTTTGTGTGTTTTATAAACAGTGTTTATCCATTTTTTTTCAATGCCATGTTTCTCATACTTTGCACAAAGCAGAAGTTATTTTATCACACAGGTTTTTTCCTAAAGACTTCGCTACTTAAAATTTGGAGTGTTTTGGAAGATGGTGACTCCTCCACAGAACATGGGCACATGGAAATAGATGAAATTGAATATCTTTTATTCTTTAGAAATTCCTGTGGAATACTAGACATCAAATCTTCACTGAAAGACACTTAATATCAGGAGACATTTTACTCAACTCTCACTGTATATTTATGGATATGATGAAGACAATTAAACTGGACTATAGCTGAGTTAATTAAAATCATGTAGCCTTTTCTTTAGTTCTGATTGTCAGCAACGAACCACAGTAGTATTAATAGTACCTGTGATTTGTACCAATAGAAATCAGATACTTCCATGTCACATTATAGTTGCTACAGATATCTCAAAAAGCAATTTATATTCATAGTTATTAGGCTGTCACAAACACTCAATATTTAATGTAGTAAACATACATTTGACATAATATTTTGATTCCTATATATCAGTATTATTCTGAGATAGGGTTCACAGACTTCACCACACTGTAAAGTGGTGTGTTGATCCAACATGGTCAGGAACCCATTGGATAAAGTTGCTGGAAGCCTTGGTCATTGATTCAATGTTTTTCAACAACAAAAAGCTTAATTAAAATGTAGAAATTAAATTTAGCAAAACAATGTGGGAAGGGTACTTACCAAGATGCAAAAGTTTTACTGGAGAGAACAGAAAATAGATGGAGATAGATATAAATATTCTGTTCACATAAACCACCAATAAAGGTTTCTACTAATTAAATATAAGTAAGGCTTAAAAGCATCCATCTTAGAGAACACCTAGGGAGTTTCATTAACTAAATTGTCCCAAATTAGTCCTTAAATCATTATTTCACAGGGTGGCAAAAATCAGACCAAGAACTGTTTGAAAATCAGTTGGAAGAAAAAAGAACTTAAATCTCAGAGTAGAATCTTAAACAATACCATGTGTCATGTTTATTACATTTTAGCTATTGTCAGGTAGTTATGTAGAAAACACAAAGAAATGTAATCTTTGGGGGCATATCATTTAACTTATATGGTATTAAGTTGATACATCACTTTTTTCTATTGATATTAATCAGCTTTACAAAAAGAAATTAACTGACCTAAAAAAGCATATCCCGTGATCAGGTTATTTTTAGTAAACACAGCCAAGATTCCTAATTTATAACATTTATAAGGAGGTGACGTGTGCGAGTGCTTGTGCGTGTGCGTGTGTGAGAGAGTAGACATATAAATTGAAGCACAAACATTTGCTATTCAAAATGATTTTAAATTGTTATATTTATAATAAGTATCTTCCATTAGTGTGTGATCTTCATCTGAATATGGCTTGTAGGTTTCAAATATTGTACATTCAAAACATTAATAAAGCCCATTTTATTGAGAAAATTTAAAAGAAGCAATGTAATAAATGTAATAAAGCATCTTTGTGTCATCCATTATGCATCTGCTTTAGGAACGTAATCATCTTTATGCACTTGATACTTGGGAAGCAATTTGTCTATCAATAACATTATATTTTAATATAAATTCCATTTACATAAATTGTGTTCAGTGTTAGTTGCTACTGGATTAAAAGTGTGATTTGAATAGGAATTAAATATTTCAGTTACATAAATTGTGAAGATAACATTTCCCTAGCATGATCATTTCTGCCCATTACATTACCCATCCTTTTTAAAGTTTGTATTCTTATTAAAAATCTTTCTATAAACAACTTCATTCATTGATACTTTTGACCATCCTTAAGACTGTTAGAACAGTGATAGCAATGTTATTTAAATGATCAAAAAATGAGTTAGATTTATCTAGTATGTTGACTGTCAACTTGAAGATGTATAGTCATGTTGGGGAGTCTAGACTTTGCTGAATTAACTAACTGGACTGTAATTGGTCACATCAATACCATGAGAGATAATTGAGCCATATACATAGTGTGATGGAAAGACATCAAGACATACAAGGAGCCATGTTTGTAAGTTTTGCTTTAAAAAAAAAAATAGACCAAAACACGTTAAATCTTTCAGAAAGTTTTCCCTAATAAATTAATTCCTCACTACCCCTTTTACCGTACATTTATACTCTGTTTTATGTATCACTTAAAACTGCAAGCCTTTTACATATTTTTATCCCCTTATGCTTTCTCTTCCACTGATTTCTAAATCCCATGCGCATGAATTGTCTCTATTATGCATATTTTTCCCATAGACAAAGTCGAGGTCCTACATTGCACAGTGGGATCTGTTTATGATAGGAGGGCATGAGTGGATTGGTGAGTGAGTGGAAACTGGTCTACCTTCTCAGATTCCCATAAATGTCTTTCTCTTTCTTGGTTTTCATCTTACCTATGCCAGACTTTTGAAATTAGGTGAATCATTATGCTTCAGAGTATGAGATTCGAGTTTCTGTGTGGCTGCCTAAGGGGCCTGGAGGCCATTAGCTCTCCAAAGGGGGAACCAGGAAATAGAAGACAAAAGAGGGAACCAGGAAATGGAAGACAAGCAGATAAATTCCCCTCTCTTCCCTAAGATATGATTCCTCCTTGCAACACTTCTGGAGAATTTCCTATTGCTCTATTTTTGAAAATTCCTTGGCAGAATTTGTACTAGAAGTATTTTTAAAATGCAGATCTTCAAGATGGGTTTTAGGATTTAGATTGCTCATCTGAGAATAACAGTGACCATATTGCTAGCCATTAAGTAAGGTGGTAGTAACCCCTTGCATGCAGTGCCTGGATTGACTTGCAAGGAGGTACGAGCTTACGACAATGCCCTGGGAGACTAAGGAAATCATGATGATGGAGCAGAATGGCTTCTGACAGTTTACAGAGAGATGTGATAATCTCAGGGCAGTTAACTGCTAATTTAAGATATGTTCTGAAAGCCAGAGGACCTCAGATGCAGCTCTGAGGGGTATCCTTCTGTAGTCTCAAAGAACAATGTACTGAAAATCAGGCTTAGGTTCTGATCATAAGATAGCAAAGCTACAAACAAAACTAAGTGTACAACCCCAGTAGATTTCCTATGTCAAAATCAGGGCCCTCACGGGAAAAAAATTATTCCCTCAGACTTGCCTGGGAATATATGGGTGGATATATATGTGTGTGGATAAACGTAAGATGTTTTTAATCTTCAGAGGTCCCTGAGTCCCTCCTTGCCAAAGAGATTAGCTTTCTGTTGCCTGGACACCAGGCAAAGGCCTTACCGAAAGCAGGTGCCTTCCAGGATAAAATTTTTTCTGCCCCCACTGCCCCTCATTGCCTTTAAGTCATTGCTAGTATCAGTTCTCAACGTGTTCTGAATGGTGAAATAGAAGCCCTGTCCCTGGGGAAAAAAGCCAACACAGCAAGGCAGATTCAGGACATCGCTAATATATGTCGACCAGAACCAAGGGTACATGGATAGGAGTAATTTTGAAGGGTCTCAGACTGATTGTGCACACATGTGTGCATGTGTGTGCGAGCAATACAAGACTGAATATGACAATTCATTGACATGAATGCATTCTCCCATAAGTCAAGAGTTAACATTTTAGGAAAAACACTTGGAGCTGATCCTAATAAATTTCTTTGATGGCACCATGAAGCCTAGATCAAAGTCTCCAGATAAGTGAAGTGAAAATACCTTTACATAGTGAGGAAGAAACTGGAAAGCTCAGGAAGGCGAGTGTGTTAAAATGATTTATGATGTACAGTCTGTCTCCACAATCTGATGTAATTGACCTGCCTCACTCTGAGAAACTTTGATATAGATAAAATTCTTTCTTTGAATGCTTCAAGAAAAAGAACATAAGAAAAAGAGGGTCAACTGATTTTTTTTCAAAAAGCAAAGAGTAATGGTATGTATAGTAGATATATTAAATTCTCAATGATTTCTCTATCTTTTTAAAAATATATTTTGCACTTGCAAGGTTGATAATTCTGAATTCTACAGGGACATCATCTGGAGGTGGACTATGAAAAACAGAAGATTAAGATTATCAGGATTGACTTATAAATTGGCAATTACTGGCATATGTACTGAAGATTGAAAACAAGTTATGAAATTAGAATATGTAGTTTTCTTGAAATGAGTTCATGAATAAGAGTCACTATAGTTGAATTCCAATATTGATTCAGTCATTAAAAAGTTAAGTTATTTGAGGCAGTTTCCTTCACTCAATTTCTTTGTAAAATGAATTGAGATTCAACTATTTCAGAACTTTTTTCATAGAAGTTATATAACATTACACTTATGAACTATGACTCACATTGAAGTTATTTGTGTGGGTTGAAAATGTCACTGACAGTCACTAGTGAATCGGGTTTTAAGGAGCACATCATAGAACCTAATGGCTTCTAGGATCCCCGAGGAAGGCTAAGATCATGTGGTTCTCTAAGCAAATCTACAAAATTAACTTTTAAAATGTATTTTGAAATATTAGATCTGTGGATTGAGTCACTGAGTGCTTTTATCAACAAATCTGAGTTATTCCTCAAGGATAATTTATCTTTTATGCTATCATTAATCTACTAAAGACAGATGCTATCAAAATCTACTACTTACACTAAAATGGAAAAGACCACATATGTTACTAAACAATCTTTCAATAAAATAATTGGCATCGAATTTTAATAATTATCCCATAAATTATGCATTATACTGGGGTACCTGTACTCTAATAGCTTCAGATAGCCCAGTGTGTATATGCCTACTTTATATATCACTACAGATCAGAATAGATAAGACTATTGCTGTCATCAGCTAAAATGAATAGGAATTCCTAAGAATAGGAATAATTATTATGAATAGGAATTCCTAAGAATAGGAATAATTATTATGCATCTCTGCAGGAAATGGTCATTCAGTTCTTGAATCTTGCATCTATATTTATAAATACAATCATAGTAATTAAATTTACACCAGCGTTGACAGACTTTGTCAAGAAAAATATTTTCTAGAGTGACTTTCATTAGTGTAATTTATTTCATTGATATTCAGTGTGATTGAATTGCATGAAATTTTTTTTTTTGCTTTTTAATTTTGCTGAAAGTATTTTTATTAAGACATTTTCCATGTAGACAAGAAATTGGATTCATAATGGAGAATTTTTATCAACATTAATTTTACCGATTACCATTACTGGCATTGTAAGTTTCTTTATGGGGGCTATGTAACCCAATTCACATTATCCAGAGCCAGATTTTGCAGTTATATCATTTTTACTAATTTCTAACTTTGTATGGGCCACTATACTCTTTACCTCTATGTACCAGCTAGCCAACTATCCACTCCTCCACCTTTCTTTCATCATCAAATCTGATTATCAAAGACAAGGACAAGTTACCAGTGAGACCTTGTTATATTAGCAGGACTTTTAACATATCAGCAATTACTTTCTTTTTTTCTTGATTTATATAATCAAAAAAGAGATCAATACCACTGATTACTTTTATACCCTACTAATCGTGCTGTCTTTCTGTGGACGTAACACTGAAGCATTTATGTGAGCCAACAATGCTGCTTGACGTATCTCTTGGAGGCCAGGCAACTCTAATAAGGTCAGCTTTTGGGGTTCAGAAAGAATAGGATGGAATTAGGAAAAGTTCTTTTTCTAAAACCACTGACTCTTTTTCAACATTTGATCTATTTGTAATCTGGCTATAATTGTACTGAGGATCAATCAATAATTTATACCATTATTTCTTGAAAAATGTTATGGTTATAAATGGCCAGGATAAAATTAACTTATTTTTTAAACAATTTGTAAACTCTCCTCAAACAAAATTTTGTGATTAGTAGGTAGTATTGAAATTAGAAGTATTAAAGAGGTCTTGGTGGCTAACCAAACTGGGTTTTGTCACAGAATGTTATAGTACCTTTGTGGATGTCAGGATCTTTGTTCATTCATCCATTTATTAAAAAATTGTTTATTGAGACACTGTACTAGGTATTTATTATGGATATAGTAATCTACAAGACAGATATATCCATTGCCTTTCTGGTCTAACAATTTAAGGAAGATGAGCAACAGGGTGATAAGTCCTAGGACTCAGGAAGTCCAGGAATATCTAGCCCAAGCTTGGGAAGTTGCCCCATGGGGGAATGTGATCCCAATTTAAGACAGAAAGGGAATGTAGACTGGTCTAGATCTTGACTTAGAGCCTTCTTATCTCAGACAATTCTAATAGCTCTGTGGGTTCATAATTTTCTTGGATATGACCAACAATTACTGATATGTGAACTGCAAACACTGATATGTGACATAAAATCCCAAATTAATGATTTATCATGGGGATCTAAATTTCTAATAAGATCATTGGCTATTCATTTTCAGGGCATCTTTTCTCTGCGGCTGAGCTCCGTGCCAAAACCAGTTTTTAGACCGACATTTGAGTCATTTTTGCTGGAAAGCTCAGCCAAGTCATGATGAACTCTGAAATACCATTCCGGTCTCAGATTAGAGAGTGTATGCCTGAACCTCTTTCGCTTTTTCCCTCCAGTTAGTTCAGAATCTGTTTTGTCATTCTTTAATTTAAAAGCAGTCTACCACTCTTTCTCTGTTTACGTAACCTTCTTATGTGTTAAAACGCACTGAGATGTCCTCCAACCATCCTCAGTTTGAATGTTACACATCTCCTTAGTCATATCAGAGTTAATCTGAACACTAGAGAAAAGATTTTTAAAAACTGGGCTCAAATCTTTGTTCTGCCACACATTCACTGTGTGACATCAAAAATTATAACATAATTTAAATAGGGAATAATTACAACCATCCAAGGTTATGGCAACAGGGTTAATTTTAGAAAGTAAATGACAAATTTTAAGATCAACATCTAGCATAGGGTGGCTAATGCAGCATATGGTACCAGTAACTACCGTTGTTTCTACCCCCCAGTTCTCTCCTGTTCCTTTTATCAGCATTACTAACTTTTTCACAATGTGCTACATTTCTGCACTTTAGGATCTTAATGGGAAAGCTAGTTTCCAACTTCCGTGGGAATCTTACATCGAAGGTACATATTGATTATGGATAGTTAATAAACAACTACATATAAGTAAAAATAAAGATTTTAGAAGAGAATGATAAAAGTATAAAATGTGATAGACAACAGGAAATTTTAGAAGTAGGATTACGAGGAAATATAATTTTCAGGAAACATAGGTTGTAGGTGGTAAGATAAAGAAAAAGGATTGAGAAGCATCATTTTATTCAGGAGATTGTTGCATTTAGTCAATTTTTTTTTTTTTAAATTCAAATATACCTTTCTGGGAGTAATTCTGTTTTAAGTACATTTAAAACTTATCCAAATTTGCCAATTTGGTAAACAAATTCTCAAAGAGACAGGGAAAGAGGGAGGGAGGAAAGAAAAAAAGAAAAATTCAATCTTGATTTATAGCTTTTGCCAGTTTCCACTGTGTAAACAGTCCCATCATGGTCCATTTCAAGTGACTAACTTGATGTCTCTGAAGAATTAAAAGGAAATCCACAGAATTCATTTTCTTGTGAGATGGTACAAGCTGGCTTCAGCAGACCTTTTGCTTTTAAACCTTGTTTAAAAGTGAATGCCGATAGTATTGTATTTTTAATGGTAACCACAAAATGAGCCTTAATCCACATGCTAGGACTCTGAGTGGACTCTCTATATATTGTGTTACTGTCTCTTTATGGGCTTCAAGGCTGCCTTTTAGGGACTGCTCATGTCTTCCTGAGTTCCATGGCTTCAATTACAGTTAACTGTGACCACAGAAACTATTAATCATTTGGCAAAGGCTGCTTTTGTGTGTGGGGAAATCAAGGGAATGGATTGACATATTAGGCAAGTAATAATGGCTTTTCCATTATAAAAATTTTATTAGAAATAGCAAAACATAGCCTATAACTATTAACTCATTATTTATATTAGCATTAAGCAAATCTTAAAAGAATGTAAGCATTGAGGTCCAATTCAGCTCCTGCTAAGCATCCATCTGATCAGCCTATAAATGTTTCAGTTAATGCTCCTGAATCTAACATTTTCCCCCTTAATCTCTTTAAAGAGATTTCTTTTTCCTCCTCTGATGGTGCTTTAGGTGTTAGAAAGCCAAGACCTTGACATTTATATGTATTTCTCTGAGGTAGCCAGTACAGGTCTCTTTTTCACTGTTGTAAATTTCCTCAGTGCCTATTCTAAACATGTCTTTGGGAGAACCTGTGGATCTGTGGGAACATGGGAGCCAGCTAGAGGGGAAAGAGGTGGTTCTGCAAGTGGATACGGAAACATCTATGTTCATAGCTCTGATAGGGCAAATAAAAATTGTCCCTTTCATCAAGGCAATGGTGAAAGGCAATGGCGAAAGGGGTGGGGGTGGACGTGGACCTGCCTAGCTTGATCAATGAGCCTGTATCCTACCATAAGGCACAGAAGGACAGGGATGAGAACAACAAGGTGTTTGACTCCACCAGTACATCAAGTTGACTTCCTAAAGGGGCTCTAATCGACCAGGTTCACCAGGAAACATTTTTTGAAGAAATTCTAGCACATTAGTGTGCCTTCACTCACAGAGATGCTAGTTAACTGCCCTTGGGAGGTGGTATTGACAGGCCAATAGGGAGTTATCAATTCTCCTAAAAGCCAAACAGTTTGGAGATAACCATGGGGCACTGGGTCCCCCAAAGAATTTGTGGCATGAGAGGCACTGAGAGGGAACAGTTTGGAGTAATTAAATGGAGTTGATGTTGAGGATGGCCACCCCCATAAGGCGAATAAAGAATTTACTTTATTCTCTGGTGGCACAAACAGTCCTCACCAGGGAACTTGTTGTTGGACATCTTGGGGGACAATCTTAGCATTACTGTCTACCTGTAAATGGCACTAGCTTTCATTCAATCTTAAACAAGGAAAATATCGACTTCTTTTTTTTCTTTCATCATGTTCTTTCTTAAGCTTAGGCAAAAACTACTAAAACTTAGAAACTCTGAGAGTTTTGGTGCCTAAAAACTTATTGCAGAATCAGAGTCAATCAGAGCGGAGGACTAAGGTGCTGGGACCCTGGGTTGCAGGACTTAGTGCTTAAATATGCTAATGAGTTTTCAGCCTTCTCTAGGGGTCAAGTTTAGACATTAAAGCTCCCTTTAACAAAGAATGCTTATATATAACACATTTGGAAAGAGTAATTATCACTTCTATCACATGTTTATTTCCAGGTGCTTGGTTTAGAAATCAACATGCATCTTTAACTATTCAGGCCTCATAATCACAGTGAGACCAATCTTTTTTATTATGTCCAAATAAAGATGGGAAAACTCAGTTTTAGGCACAATATGTGTTGCATCCAAGGATTTACAATTAAGACATGATTTGAACTCACTTATTTCAGAAACCTAAGAGGCGAATGTTTTATTATTTCTGATACTGAATATATATACACACATATAGCATTTAAAATATATTTGGATTCTTTGGTTTTTTGTTTTCACCTATCAACTGGTATCAGGCAATTCTGGGTTGGGATTTATGTGTTTATGATAAAGTAAAAGGAAGGAATTATTATCTGGGTAAATCAGACCAAAGGTATAGTTTTCCTGTAAATCGTTGAATATTTGAAATTTATTTTCAGCTTGGCTTATGTCGTGTTTGGTTGATTATTTGTTAAATGAGGAGAGAAAACCCAGGTTTTGTATTCTGGGGTATGTGGGATGAGCAGATGTGTTCTAACCTTCAGGGGAATAAGTGGGGGAAGGGCAGAGCAGCATAGTAAAGGGGCTCGTGGAAGCTCATCTGCAAGCAAGTGGATATTTACGGTTTAATATCTCGGCAAGCCAGTTTTGAGGAGCTGATTTAGCATTCCACCATCATAGAGAAAATCGATCCTCTTGTCCTTGCCTAAAGTCAGATGTAGTTAGATGAGATGAAGCTGAGATTTTTTTTTGTCTGCAAACTCACAGGAGCCAAATGTTAACCAGCTATTAAAAACTAAAATAATGTTATCTCTTCCCTGTTTCTGAAATGACAGCCAGAGCAGAGCCACTCAGCATCATCCAAACAGTCTCTGCCTTTGGAGTGTTTAGCTAATTTACTTTATTCTTTAAAATATATTTTTACTGTAAGCACCTATAAAAAGGATTACCATAATTGTTTCTGCCTATGGCAAAGTATGAAGACCTAAGCTTATGTGGTACAGTTATTTTTTAGACATACAAACACAGCAGCTCCTTTTACATTTGACTACCCAGCAATTTCCATAATATCTTCACAATTATATATTACATAAATGCTTTCACTACATAATGAATATTTTTATTTCTTGATTCAGTTTTATGTTAGGGAGATCATAATGGCATTAGTGTGGAAAATTCCTCTTTTTTAAATGCTATCTGGGTTTCTATAATATATGCCAAGTGGATATTTGAATTCTAAAAATTGTATACAGTTGCTAACTTCAACCTTATGACTTAAGGAAGGAATTTCATATATAATTAGCAGATCCAAACTATTTCACCTTATTGTTAGGTTTTAGACATCTATTTTCAAACAAATTGTGGAAAAACCTTAAATTTAAATGTTTCCATTTAAAGAATATTGTCTACCATTGTTTTTAATGATAAATGGATGCAATTCAAGCAACAAAGAGAAGTATAGTAGTCCTTCTTATCTGCGGTTTCCTTTTCTGTGATTTTAGTTAACCGCGGTCAACCGTGGTCTGAAAACATTAAATGAAAAATTCTCAACAAAAAAATTCATAAGTTTGAAACTGCACCTTGTTCTGAGTAGTGTGATGAAATCTTGCATTGTCCTCTTCGTCCTGCCCAGGACATGAATCATCTCTTTGTCCAGTGTCTCCACGCTGTATATGTTCTGCACCTTCGTTGCCTAGTAGCTGCCTTGGTTATCAAATCAAGTCTGTGGTGTCACATCCCTTGTGTTCAAGTCTCCCTTATTTCACTTAATGGCCCCTAAGTACAAGAGTAGTGATTCTGGCTATTCAGATATGCCAAAGAAGCCATAAAGTGCTTCTTCTAAATGAAGAGGGATGTGTATATATGGTATATATAGTGTTCGGTACTATCCATAGTTTTAGGTATCCACTGGAGGTCTTGAAGCATATCTCCCATGGATAAGGCGGGGATGGGGGCGGGGAATGTCATACACAAAAAATAAAGCATTTCCCTAAATCTCACCATCCAAAAATAATCATTGATTACATTTGGTGAAACTCATTCCGATCACTTTTAAAATCACCTATACAAATAGGGTGTAGAGAAATGATAGATGTATATAAAAAAAGTACATCTAAAACAGAAATTACATCCTATATTTTTAAATGCAATTATTTTATTAAACACTAATATATACAAGTGATAGAAAATGTAAACCACACAAACAGGTCTATCATCCTGTCACCAAAAATGTTTTTCTCCCAACACAAAACTTTATTCTCACACCCTAGGAATAAGGAAGCAATGTTACTTAGTGAATTTTTAAATGAAATATTTCTATGTACAATATATTTAATACAAAGCTCTATTTTCACTTTAAGTGGAAAATAAACAGGTGAAACAAAAAATCAGTTATGCACAAATGTTTAAACACAAAAAGTACAGTATTGTTTTGAAAATAAACTGTCTAAAGTTAAGAAAGAACAATGTTGGTCCTTTAGAAACCACATTACATCATAAATGAGACCCAAATGTTAAGCGCTCTGAGAGTTATGATAAAAAGAGCAGAATTCGGGTATCATAACTTGTACATTTGTTGCTTTTTCTCTCTGGAGATTTATTGAACTGATTTTTTCATTCTTGAATATCAAGACCATTCTCATTTTTCTATATAATTAAGTCCCATTATTTAAAAATATTTAGTGATTATTACTAATTTAATGCTTACCAAATGTTAAATATTGTTCAAATAATGCAGAATTTGTCACTTATCCTGTTATTGAAAATAAGAATGAGGTTGGAATAAATTGACTTTATCTCTATTTTTAATTTTTAACAAAAATTTAAGTGCTCAGGAACTTAGCTGGTTTAATTTTATGTTTTAATTTACATTTCTATCTATGCATATATACTACCCCATAATTTAAAAATAATCACTGACATTAATTGAATATTTACTAAAGGCCAAATATTCTAAGCATTTTAATGAATTCCTCAAAATAATTCTTTGAGTCAGAACCTGATAAACTGCATTTAGCAAGTTGTTCCACGTTACATTGTAGGGGAAATGGTATAATTTACATAGTTTGGCTACTGGTGCCACATGCTTAACTGCTATGGTTTACTCACTCTAAGTTTTGATCTACGTTAGAACAGAGATGCAAAACAAAAGAGAGACGCTGCCCTTACAGACCTCAGAAACAGAGGAGACATGGCTGTAAACCAGTCAATTTCATCCAGTGTGATATACAGAAAGCACAGTGATGGGGTCTGTGCAGGAGCAGTAAGAAGGGAAACGGGAAACACTTCAAAGAGAAGAAAATGTTTGAGCTGGGAATCAAAGAGCAGGAGCAGTTTTCGAGATAATCAAAAATTGTGTGTGTATGTGTGCTGTGTGCAGAGTGCTAAGTGGCGTAGTGAGTGGTAGTATTTCTATGTAACCAGAACATCAGGTATGATAGGAGGAAGCCACAAGCAGCATGAAATAATTGAATAAATTCCAGGTACTGGTATAGATGAGGTGTAAGATGCATGCAATTTAACTAAAAAGTGAATTTGGTGGGAAAATAAATGATAAGGTAATAAAGGGTTTGGGATGCCTTGAAAAGACATCTCATTCTGCAGGTGGTGATGTGCAGTAGATTTTAATCAAAGAAGGAAGCATTTATATTGTAGATTGATGATTGATCATTGGTTTCAGATTATAAGAGATAAATGGTGGGAGCACAAATGTAGTTATAAGGCTATCATAATTCTCTTAGTGAGAGGTAATGTGGTGCTTTATTTTATCAATATCCTTAGTATTTCTTAGAAAACACATAAACATTTCAGGGAAAAATAGTTAACTGTAACATGAAAAAAATTACTGCCTAAAATAGAGAGAAATGTTCTGTTGAAGGAAGTCTCTACTGAAAGGATGTCTTATTTTCAATATGAAAAGAAAATAGAGGAACATAATGAGAGCTAAGAAGCAATTGCAACTAAAGAAAATAAAGATCTCGGTTCAAAATTTCTAGGTAATTGGCTATAGTGTTTCTATATCAGGGAAAATTTCAGATCTTGATAAAATGTGAAACCTCTCAAAGACATTTTTTATTTTTTTTGCTGCTGAAATAGGTGAAATACATCACCAAGAGGGTTTCATTGTCAGAACTACAGAAACAGTTTATCCACGATAGAAACCATTTGAGGAGTGCAGGCACTGGGATGACTTTGCAGTCCTGTAGAAACTATGGTATTCGGTGATATACAAAGGAGGTCTGAGTAGTTTGTTCAGTGTAACCTTGTATTTAACATAGTATGAGAATCAATGTCTTCTTTTGCATTGTCTCATCAAGGTTATCACCATTAATTAAATTCTAAGCCCATATATTCATTTGACCCTACAACACCTTTGAAGAAATTAGCACTTTTAACAATACCTATCTCTGTCTCTCATTTTTTTTTTTTTAAAGCGTGGAGTTATAGGATTTACGTTTCTAACTCCAGTAAATTCACAAGTTCTTATCCAATCTGTCTGAATCTGGAGCCCATGCTGAATTCAAATATTTGAAGATAATTTAAGAAAAGTTGGGATTAAGCCTTTTGCTGCATGATTCCAAGGAAGTAGGATTAGAAAAGTGAGAAGAAACTCCAAAGAGATGCATTTAGGCTCAGTAGAAGAAAGTTATCATCAACAATCTATGCTGGCCCAAAATAATAGACCTCCTTGAGGTTACCAGGAAATGAGCGGGGTGGGTGGATCCCAGCATGGTTCTCAGGCTGTATGTGGAATAACTCATCTAATCCTGATACGGATGCCATAGAAGGGTTCTATTCCTATCACTCTAATTTCATGCATGAAGAAAATGAAGTACTAACCAGTTAACTGGCCCCTTGTCAACAGCTAGTAATGGGGGAAGCTAGGACTAAAATCTATGCAGCCAAGCTGCAGAGTCAGCCTCCCTCTGGAGATGCTTCAAGCATCAGAACATATGGTTGCACTACGTGAGTTTTACATACCCTTCCAACCTTGAAACTTGATGATCATGTGCACTCAGCTGACTGACACATTCATATAGAAAGCACATACATGGCATCTCCTTGATGTTACACTGCCTGTCATGTTTAGAAATTCTTGGAGAAAAAACTGTCATGCATGGACAAGTGCTATAATGTGAAAGGAATTAAAATCCTAATTTGAAGAGATGCTCCATTTGCATCTACATATAGCTTTATGATTTATAACAGGGAGGCTTTTCAGCTAAGATGAAAGTTTTACAGTGTGAGTGATTTTTCATTTTCCAATCTCAACAGGAACTTGGAAATCAAAATTTAAAAACATCAAAACATTTCAATTTTTATTAGAAAAATTTAAGAAAACATTTCCAAAGTTTTCTTATTTGGCATACTAGTTTAGTTATCTTTTATTGCAATCACATAGGTAAATGAAATACTTGTTTATAATAGGTAAATGAAACCTCTAAAAATGACAATATAGGAAAAAAAGCCGCAAAATTATGATATATTTGTATGTGAAGTAGTTAGCCATTGTGAGAATCCCGAAAATACTAGTAAAGTACTTAGCAATTTAGAGAAACTCATCAATATAAAATGCAAGTATTATGAAACTTCATAAACCTTCATGGCATTTGATCCTCATTGCATAACTTTCAAAATCCTCTTTGTCTTTCTCCTCAATTATTATGTATGCAAATATCACTAATAAAAAAGAACATAGTCAATAGAATATTGTGTTACCCTACCTCTACATATTGCAACCAAATACAAAATCATTCAGGAATGGAATCATTATACATATTTTTAAATTACTCTTCTTCAAGCAGATTTTTATCTGAATGTAATAAATATGAGATATTTTGCCATTCTCATGGAATAACATATTTTTATCTCCTTCTCCCCTCAGTAAGCAGAGAAAAGCAGCAGTAGTTATTGAAATGAAGGCAGTGAGATATCAGTGTGAAAGATAATGCACAGCCTGGTTCATCTAAATAGGTTAGGAAATTTCATTTCCACTATATAATAACTCCTGGAGAGTCAACTTTCTATTTTAGATGAAAACTCTCACTGTCATAAATCATTGAGCTGCATGTACATGCAAATGGAGCATTTCTTCAAATTATGGTTTCACTTCTTTTCATATCAAATGGAAGTTTTGTTATTTTATTTCCATGGGTCAGCATAACTTGTCAGATTTCATTATAATCAGTGTTAATAACATATCCACTTATATTATGTTCATCCAAACTATACAGTTTTACATGAATAAAATAGAAGTTTAATAAACCCTGATATATCTGATTTCAGCCAGGTCCCTACAATGTAAAAATGATAAAGTAATAACCAACTGATTGCTTTTTTTCTTGTAAACTAAAGATTCTCCCAAATTGCTCTTTATTTTTTCCAGAATTAACCAACGATGTTATGAAGTGGGATTTTTGGAGTTAGATCTCTTTGCAGCTCAAATAATTAAGAGTTAATTGAATATTCTAAAGAAGTCAGTCAAGTATGTTAAGACACAAGGTTTGCATGTAAAGGAATGTTGCACCAAAGGATGTTGTTGCATTGTAGGCTAGTATAGTTTCTAGTGCATTTGAAAATTACTAATGCTCTCTCACAAGATTTTACTCATTCTGAAGTATATGCTGGTGTGGAATTTGCTATGTGTGTGCTCCTTTCCAGAAATTCCAAATTGGTACATCTTCCAGAGAAAAAATCGGTGCTAAATACTTGAAATGATTGTTGAATGATTAGTGATAGCCAGAAAAATTGCTAACCAGTTTAAATTTTTTGCATGTGGCTACGGCTAAAATGTAGTATGTTGCCTTCATCAGTCCAGTCTCAAATTTCATTTTCAAAATCAAGTCTCATGTGTTTCTAAATATCTTTGACACTAACAAATAATGTAATAAAAACTACCACAAATTATTGATTGAAATTGCATAAAGGAGACTATTCATTGTAGGATTTCAAGTTATTTTACAACATATATTTTCAATGTCTAGAACACTATACACACACACACACACACACACACACACGTACATGTATATCATAAAAATACCTATAATATGCATACATATAACGCTACTATATATATAAAAAAAGATTTTCCCATTTAAAGAATAACATTGGCAAATAAAAGCAATTTATACTGAGAATGGGATACTAACCCTACTCAAACAATTACATCAAGGAAAGATGATTACCAGTCATATATCAATAGCTATATTAATCCCAAACCCCTATTGCTAGCACTTTCACATTTGTCTCTCTCAGAGTTTCCAGGTGGATGCTGGGTGAGACAAAATTGTGTTTTACTGTGGCAACTGGTTTTTTCTTAGGAAGATTTTTCAGCAGTCAGAAGTATGTATTCTTAGCCAGAAATTAATTTTATTTTCCCATGTGCCTAAAGAATGGTGGTTCTTTGGTAGTTAGCCATTCAGCCCAAAGCACCAGCTGGCAAACAAATCAAGAATATTTTTTCTTGGCGCATTGCCTACATGTTGAATGCAAAAGAGATGCTTTTTACATTACATTACTAAATAGAATCTGGAGTCATAGCCTGGAAATTTATTAATGTTATTGTGATATCAGATCAAAATATGATATACAGTTGAAGTTCCAAATACTAGGTCTCTGTTTTCTCTTTCTTGTGGTGATTGTTGTTTTTAAATTTGTCTACAGGTTACATCTTAGATCGGGAAAAAGCAGGCTTGAAGGTAAGAGTATTTGTATAATTTTATAATGATACTATACAGATATGGGCAAAAATTATCAGTAGAAATTTTAATGCCTGTTTAAAAATGTCTTCTAATACTTCAGGGAAATGAACATTGTAAGAATCAGGGTAATTTTAGAGATTGGGCTATTGAAACAAACACACTTGCAGTCCTTGAATTACAACTTTTTCTGTGGCTAAAATTACCTTTCTATATGTGTGGCATATAGATAAGAGCTGTACCAGTCACTGTCAGTAGATGTTGAGCAGGCCATTTTACCAAGGTATCAGTTGTAGCTTAGCAGCCTTCCATGGTAAATGTGAGTTTGATGCTTATGTGCATCTCCCGGTATGTAATATGGGATATTTAACTTACATGCATGTACAGAAAACTTCTTTGATACTTGAAAAAACTATCTTAACTGGCATGCATTAGGCATTGTGGTAATATTTATAAATGTTCATTTATCTAATCCACAAACAATCATATATATAATATAATTAATAATATCTATATATGTTAATATAGTTATATATTATTGTATTATAATTGTTATATATAAAATAATACGGACCAAGAGGGAAGCTATTTTAATATAGAAATATATAAAAATTATATATTGTATATTATATAAATTGATATATATGATATTATATAATATAAATATATAGATAACATATATTATCTAATCCATATAACAATCATACATTAAATGTATATTTTTTAAGTATAAAAATGTTTAAAAACATGTCCAAGATCATATTAGGCAGGAAATCTGGGCTTCAAATGTTAGCTGGTTTCCAAACTCCATCTCTCAATCAATAAGTTCTTCAAGGTAATCATTTTAAATATCACTGTTTCTCAGACTTTGGCCTCACTTTCTTGGAGACCATGCTGGTATACTGGAAAGGTCACTGAACTGGGAGTTGGAGGACAGAGGCCTGTTTCAGACTGTAGGTTTACTTTTTCATATATGAAATGAGGGACCGCGTTAAGGACCATTCAGGCTCTAAGGTTAAGGACCATTCAGGCTCTAAGGTGGCCTGTTTCAGACTGTAGGTTTACTTTTTCATATATGAAATGAGGGACCGCGTTAAGGACCATTCAGGCTCTTTCACATATAGAAAGGTAATTTTAGCCACGAAAGATTTTCTCGTACGGTGCTATGGTGAGGGAAGAAAGGAAACGGTGTCAGCAGACATCTCAAGAAACATTACCATCTGCCATGACTTTCACGACAATTCAAAAAGAACAATAACAAACTACAAAATTCCCAATCAAAGCCGTGGCTGAATTTATGAATTTGATTTTCATGTATATTCAGCTCTGAACATGAAGTGAATCGTGAAATGAAATTTGAAGGGGTCATGCTCTGCACTCATGACTGACTTCAACATCCATCTGCCCAACTCCCTATGCAGCCCCCATCCTCACACAAAAGATATCATTCAGGCTGATATTTATCAGATGCTGTAAAATGGAGTTAATCATTCGAACAACAAAAAAAATGAAGTTGTTTTTAGACTGGTAATGAAACTCCCATTTGTTTTAGAGACTTGTTTTCTCCCACTGGAAACATTAAAATACTACAAAATCTTAACTATTAAAAATTGTATATAAATATATTTGAATCCCTGTGGGGAAATCTGTAGAGAGAATCAGTAAAAATTCGGATTTTCTGTTAAAATTGTCATAAAAGTTTATGAAAAATAATAAGGGACAAGATAGAAGCTATATTAATAAAAAAAATTTAACATCTTTTATTCCAATAATAAGATGACAAAGCAGAAAACATCTGTAGTATACATAGTTGTAATATTATCTATAAATGTAATGTATGAAACTTAATGATTTAGGAAAACTGACTTTTCAAGGGTAGTGAATGATTTATAAATCGTAAATGAATTGCTTAATCATAATAATTTTCATCTCATATTCAAATGACTAGTCTACAATGTTTAATTCTTGTCTAGGTAAACATAACTTTCAAATTGAAAAAACAATGCTAAATTTACATTACATTGTTAAATCATTTCTGCTTTATATTTCACCTTACATTGCAATTGAGAAGTTTCAAGTTAAAGCATTTGTTTTGAAAGTTGATATTATCATTTTGTCTTGTAAAATCAAAATCAACTTATTGTGTGTTATTACAAACAGACTAAGTCCTATTTACTGGCTTTGGTTATTTTTACTCTGGAATACGTGTTATCTTAGTTCTCAAAAAAAAAAAAAAAAGAAAAAAACCCCACAAAACTATAAAGAAATACGTGTATGTATAAGTAACTGCAAAGTTCTAAAACTGACATCAGTGTGATAGGTATTTGATACCTGGACACCTGAGATAAAAATGCCCACCTTGAGTACTTGCAAAGTCATCTCAGCTGCAAGGGGAGAACATTTGTATTTTAAACCTAATTCGTAAAGCATGGATCCTTATAGCTCTCATGTTACTTTCCCATTCAAATAGAAGAGTGTTTCTGTTCCCGTCAACCTCACAAGCAGAATAGAACTTGGAATGTTGTATATCTAGGCTTTGTTTATGTCTTTGAATTTCTTTTTCTTTACCACAGTTGTAGTAACATTATTTAATCATAGGCCTGATATTTACTCTTCTAACAACAGGATAGCGTTTATTCAGAACACATACTTTTTGTATTAGCCAAGTCTTTCTGAAATCAATCTAGTGTGTTAGATGAATGTATAATTAGGCATTTTTCTAATTATCCAGCAGAAAATTTCTTAGCTCTAACATACCCAGAGTGGTTAGTAACTCAAAAACAATAAAAATACTCAAACATTCTTAAGCTTTATATTAAGGCATACATGAAGAAAAATGCAGGAGTCATTACTATATAATAGTGAATTTTCACAGCGAAGACATGACATAGAACATTACCAGCCTAATTCTTTACAGTGATTACTTATCCACATGTAACCTCTATATTGACTTCTGCCACCATCGATCAGTTTTACTTATTTCATTAACATCCTATGAATGGAATCATAAAGTGAGGGCTCTTTTGTTTTTGGTTTGTTTCATCCAACATTATGTGTCTGAGATATATCTGTGTTATTACATATGGTATGAATTGATTTTCTCTCGTGGCTCTATAGTATGCAATCATATGAATATACATGAAAGATATAGCCATTCTATCACTGATTGAATAGGATGTTCATATGGGGTTTTTAAGCAGGTGAATGACATACCTGATTCACATTAAATTTCAATCTATGTGGTGTGTGGGAAATGGACTGGAATGAGGTACAGAATAGCTGGCCAGAGCATTGTAAGAAATGAAGACAGCTTGGATCAAGAACGTGGCATTAAGGAGGAGAGAATTCAGTGATTTAAAAATACCGTTGATGTCAATGGCAAGGTTTTTCTGATTAGCTGAGTGCAGGAGTTAGAATAAGGAAACTGCAAAGAGGGACTTCTGTTCTTAAATGATTTTATTGAGGTCTGACTGACAAAAAGCTGTGTATATTTAATGTATACAACTTGATGAGTTTGGAGATTGTTATATATTTGTGAAACTGTCAGTACAGTTGCTCAGAAAAAAAACAAAACAAATCTATACTTAAAAAAAAAAATGAACAACTGGGTGAGTGGAAATTCTTTTTATTGAAACCAGTATCAGAATATCAAGAATATCAAGGTGTTAGGCCTGAGAAAGTTACATCGAGCTGTCCGTGAGATAGCCATGTCTGATTGTTAAATAGGCAGAACTAGATATGTCAGTTGAGAATTACTGATATCTGGGGAGTATTTAAAACCATGGGAATGGTCACGGTCATCTAGGAATGGAATAGTGAAAAGAGAAGATCTAAGACTGAGTCTTGAAAGAAATTCAATATTTAAGTGATCACATGAAAGGGAAACTTGAGAGAGAAGTATTTTAGAGTTACATGAGGGACAGTGGTTACCATGGTGACGTAAAAGCCAAGAGAAGAGAAAAGCTGCAAGACTGGAGCAATGGAATCAAATAGTGGTGAGACATCTGGTAGGCGAAGGACTAAGAAATGCCCAGTGGATTTTGCAAAAAAAAAAAAAAAGGTGTCTGAATTTGGTAGCGAGATTGGAGTGGGAATGAACATTGAGGAAATGGAGGTCACCCCGAGTAGACTGTTCTTTTGAGAAATTACTAATAAAGGGAAGTAGAGGATCAAATGGCAACTGGTGGTATGTGGGGTTAACAGATTTCTTTTTAAGTTAGAACTGATTAAACGCATTGGAATGCTGATAGGAATCATTAAGCTGAAAGAGATACAAGATATTGAACAGACAAGTGACCCAAAACCCAAAAAGATGATGGAGCCATCATCTTGAGGAACGCTAGAACCAACTTTCAAGTGGTTGGATAAAGTTATAGGGTTGAATTAACCCAAGATGTGATTTAAAGTCTCCCTGAGTAATCACATGATCACCTGTACTCCTTAATGTCACCTGAGATAGCAGGTGACACAGAGACCCGTGTTAGGAGGGTAATGACCCCTTTCTCACCCTCTCTTTCTTCACTTCTCCCATTACCTCAGGGAAGAGTAAATGCTCAGAGTTTCCCAACCATCCGTCATTGAGCAGACTAGCAATGAACTGTTTCAATATGCATCCTTCAGGTCTCATATGAGAGACTATTTTTGCAACTTTTCTCTGACTACCTACACTGGGTATTGTGTTCCTCCTCCAGGTTCTAACAACACCTTGCCACTCTCAATGTAGTCTGTGTTAAATACTGACTCTTTTCTGTACTGACAGAACCAGGAGATGAAGGTACTGTGTTTTGTTCTTCCATTTATTTGATATCAATTTGACAAATATTTACTAAACATATTTTTAAGTTCTTAAGGATGCTAAGTTCAGAGGATGCTATGAGAAAATCTATTAAATGAATAAAGGAATGAATGAATGAATGAATGACATCTAGTAGGAGAAATAATCAGAGCTGTATTGGGTGGTAATTAGATATCTGGAGTACATTCTTTATTACCTTGAACTTTGATGTTGATCTGTGAACAATGTTGAATCATGTTTACTGACTTTAAAAAAATACACCCTTTACAAAACTTTGAATCTGTGATGGGATTAAATGAATATTTAAAACCATTTTTATTTATTAAGAAATCTTTCAAACATTTAAATGCATTGTGTTATGCAACAAGCTAACTCCCCCAAGCCTGTGTGATATGTCAACATGAACAGCATGTGAGAATAATTCTAAGAAATGTTTAATTTTGTAATATCCATTAAAAAAAATTCAACGCTCAACTACAATTCTGTCAAAGATGCTAGAATTTAGAAATGCTTATGGCTTTAACCAAAGATCCCACCAGAATTGATCAAAAACTTACTTGCTGTTGTGTGTATAGACATCATTCAAGATGGTCACAAAATAATCAAATTAAGCACCTAGAAAGTGTATTTTCTACTTTCTGGCATTAGGGTGTTATGTATGACAAATTTAAAGGTAGATGTCTGGAGTTTTACATTTACTTATAAACAACACATGTAAATATATTGGAGTTGCACTGTATTTGTTACCATCAGCTTTTTTCTTTTTTAAGTAAAACTGCAACAGAACCTTCTCTCCCAGTTGCACAATCTCAGAAGAGGGTCCCAGTGGATGGCAATGTTAGTTACATCGTGAAAACATTTTCCCTGAATTTTACCTCAACTTGTGTGTAGTTTGAAAACAAATCGTTTTCTACTCAAAATTTAGAATAGCATTTGGCCTTTAGGAGAAACAAACACTCTATTAAACGAATGAATAAATAACGAAATGTATGGATTTCTCCCAGCATTAATACACAAGCAAAAGCTTGAATGGTCAAGTAATGACTCAGGCACAGGACTATCAACGAGGTCTAGTGCCATATGTGCTTTGGGATTTGAGTTCGACTGAAGGAGATTGTATGAAATTTAAAAGTATGTCCTTGTCCAAGAGGACTTCCTGTTTTCTGGTTCTGCATGTAAGGAGCTTGGAAGTTGCCACTCCATCCTAACAACAGACTGGAAATCGATAACTCTTCTTGGATCCATAGGAGAAGGGTGGGCACAGGACAAACTTCTCTCAAGATTGGAGAGAACTGCAGGTGAATACAGGGAGTCACAGCTTTGCAGAGAGCAGGGACTCGAGCAGAAACTCGTGGTGGGAACCAGTGCTGGGGGAACCCCACATCTTTGACCAAAGTAACTGAAAAGATGGCATTACTATTTATTAAGATGGGAAATACCGCAGGAAATCAGGTTTTGTGTTAGTGGGCAGATTTTTTTTTTTTTTTACCATTATCTGAGCCTTATTTCCTAAACACACTAGGTAGTCTAAATTGTGAAAGTCATATTCATTTGTGTTTTTCAAAATATTACAAAATCTATTTAACCTTAGGAGGTTATCTCTGCCAAAAATATTTGTGCACGTGTGTCAATAAAACACGTGCACACACATGTGCAACAACAAAAAGCAGTTAGAACGAGAAAGTTCCAGTTTTCATTTCATATAATAGATGACTGCTTCCCTGATTTGATTTCTGTCGTCCACACCACGGTGCTTGGTATGTCCCGTCATTCAGATTCTTCTAACTTATGACATTAAAGCCCCAAATAGATGAGCGAGTGCCAAAAATAAATATTCTGTTTCCTTAATATTTTTTTATTGGCTTGAGTTTTCTGAGGGAAAACCACCGAGCTGCAAACAGCAGCTGCATTCTGGAAGCTGAGCTGTCAACAGATATAAGACAAACTCTACCACGTGTGATGATGGGCTGAGGGCCCCGGCTGCACATGCGCTTAGACCCCTCTCAGCACAGGCCTGTGGGAAGGGTGTGGTCTCTCCGTTCCCACACAATAACTCAAATAATAAGTGCTCAGGCATCTTGACAATTTACCCCCAATTTTCCCCTTATATTAAAAGAGAAGAGTGAGGCTAAGTCAGACTAGAAAATAATCACCAGAAAACCCAATTCAGTCCATTTTAATTTTCTGTTGTGATTCATCTAATTACTTCTACTTTGTCTCCAACAATTAAGGTTGTTTGTGA
>NW_011888810.1:6015457-6025810 GCF_000151845.1 Pteropus vampyrus | reverse complement strand
TTAAAGGAAATACTTAAATATTCACTATCCATTCCATAGCCATGGGCTTGGTAAATGAGGGTTTACGAAGTACAGGGTAGATAGATTCTCTGCCCATGAGAAATGTGAGAAAGTTGAGATAGGCAGTGTTCACGTCCCCCTTTTTACTATTGATGAATGTTACTACATAGAGCAGCTTTGACCAATAGAAATATAATGTGAGCCACATATATAATTTAAAAATTTCTGGTAACCACATTTAACATTAAAAAAAAAACCAACAGGTGAAATTGACTTTAATATATTTAATCCGATATATCAAAAATGTTATTTCAATATGTAATAAGAAAGTACATCTTATTAATGAGATATTTTACATTCTTTTAAAATCACATTGTATTCAAAATTCAATATATTCCATTCATAGCACATCTTAACTTGGATTAGGCACGTTTTGTACCCTGAGAAGCCACATGCCGTTAGGCTACCATACTAGATAGTAGACATCGAGCCACCAAGGGGAATAATAACCCTCCTTTCTTTCTGATACTCTTAATTTCTGTGTTTTAAGAGACTGATAATTGGCTAAAGAAGGGAATTACACAATGGCTTTTCAAGGCTCCTCAAATGAAGTGCAGAAAAAGTTGCTGTAGAGCCTGTTACTTTAAGTGAACATCTGTTTCAATTCTAGCCATGGCCTGAGAAAGAGCCTCATTTTTACATTTCTTGGAAATTCTTATTACCCTCATGTAAACCAGTAACTTTTTAAATTTTCATTTTATTTATCTGTATGTCATCAAGAGTGGTGGAAAGATCAGGGAATGTCTGAACAAAATGTTTAGATACAATTCCATGGTAGAATTGAATCATTCAGTGTATGGAAATGGCCAAAGTACATGTTCGTACCTGCATGCAGCATCTATAAACGTATCATCTGTGGCCAAAGATCCGGAGAGAGTGCAGACCATAAGGATTAGAAGGTTCATGTTTGGAGAGAAACCCAATGGTAGTTTCACTAAACAATATATTTCTGTTGTGTTGGCTGAAGGCTTTCTGTTTTAAGTGATGGCTACATAGAAAACTCTTGGAGATTTGCATTTACTTGGTTAGATACGTATAAAGCATGTGCCTCTTTAATTGTTGATGACCACTGGGAAGTGAAATCTTAGTTCCAAACTGCATAGTACGCAGTACTGCTGAGTACAATCACTTACCATCATTCTTTGACTCTGGTAGTTATTCCCCTCCTGCTATCAGTACTTTGCTTCCTCTCACCTCTTCTCCTTCCCATTGGTGCATGTAAGGAGAAGTACATGCATGCGCATATAAATACCTGGTTATGAGCATGTGTGAACACCGATGCCTAGTAGATGTTGTAAAAAAAGGTTTAATAAATAGGTACTAATTTCAGGAAATAAATGCACAAAGTGTATAAGAGAAGCATATTTTATTGAAAAGATTTAAAATTCTCATTGAGGTATATTTAACATATAAAAATTGTACATATTTAACATATGCATTTTGATGAGTTTGGATATATGCATGTATATCATAATTAAGGTAGTAACATATCACCTCCAATAGATTTTTTGCATTGCTCTGTGTATGTATGTGTAAGAACACAACATGAGATCTAACCTCTTACACAAAAATATTTATTTCTTTATGTATTCCTCCAACAAATTAACTGCCAGATTTGTTTCAGGCTTTAATCAAACACACAGAATGCTGAGAGTAAAATGATATACACACAATTCCTAATCTTAGGAAAGGAAAATATACGTTATCAGCAAGGCATTCGAAATCATATCTGGGGCATGAGTTATACGGAAGAGTTTAGCCTTTATTCAAAGGCTTTGGAAAGGATTTGAAGAATCTAGTGGACATAATCACATGTGTGTATAGGAAATGTTACTCAGGCTACAGCTGAAAATGAAGGGAGGGGAGACCAGAAGGAAGTTGATAAAGCGGCAGGAGGTGAATCAGGGCTTGGGAATATGAATGAAAAGAACCAGAAGAGTTAGAAATGCTTGGGATGTGAACATGCCTGGTTTGGTGATTAGATATAGCTGATGTAAGAAAGAAAGATGAGAGCACTTTATAGCAAATTAAATAACGTGGGTACTTAAGTTGAATACAAAACTAACTTTTCAGATAAGTCTTGAAATCTCATACAGAGACAAGCTTCCACTTGTCAGCTGGGAGTTCATGTATGTAGTATCATAAATAGTCAACAGATGTCATCAGGTTCTGAGTATTTAATGAAGATATATGAGATTACAGTTTATATTAGGAAACTTTCTCAGCCTTCAAAGTTAAAAGGTTGGTTTTGAAAACTCATATATTAGCTATTGCTTAAAACAGCATGCATATATTATCTCCTCAGCAGTACTGCATAGTACGCAGTACTGCTGAGTACAATCACTTACCATCATTCTTTGACTCTGGTAGTTATTCCCCTCCTGCTATCAGTACTTTGCTTCCTCTCACCTCTTCTCCTTCCCATTGGTGCATGTAAGGAGAAGTACATGCATGTGCATATAAATACCTGGTTATGAGCATGTGTGAACACCGATGCCTAGTAGATGTTGTAAAAAAAGGTTTAATAAATAGGTACTAATTTCAGGAAATAAATGCACAAAGTGTATAAGAGAAGCATATTTTATTTAAAAGATTTAAAATTCTCATTGAGGTATATTTAACATATAAAAATTGTACATATTTAACATATGCATTTTGATGAGTTTGGATATATGCATGTATACCATAATTAAGGTAGTAACATATCACCTCCAATAGATTTTTTGCATTGCTCTGTGTATGTATGTGTAAGAACACAACATGAGATCTAACCTCTTACACAAAAATATTTATTTCTTTATGTATTCCTCCAACAAATTAACTGCCAGATTTGTTTCAGGCTTTAATCAAACACACAGAATGCTGAGAGTAAAATGATATACACACAATTCCTAATCTTAGGAAAGGAAAATATACGTTATCAGCAAGGCATTCGAAATCATATCTGGGGCATGAGTTATACGGAAGAGTTTAGCCTTTATTCAAAGGCTTTGGAAAGGATTTGAAGAATCTAGTGGACATAATCACATGTGTGTATAGGAAATGTTACTCAGGCTACAGCTGAAAATGAAGGGAGGGGAGACCAGAAGGAAGTTGATAAAGCGGCAGGAGGTGAATCAGGGCTTGGGAATATGAATGAAAAGAACCAGAAGAGTTAGAAATGCTTGGGATGTGAACATGCCTGGTTTGGTGATTAGATATAGCTGATGTAAGAAAGAAAGAAAGATGAGAGCACTTTATAGCAAATTAAATAACGTGGGTACTTAAGTTGAATACAAAACTAACTTTTCAGATAAGTCTTGAAATCTCATACAGAGACAAGCTTCCACTTGTCAGCTGGGAGTTCATGTATGTAGTATCATAAATAGTCAACAGATGTCATCAGGTTCTGAGTATTTAATGAAGATATATGAGATTACAGTTTATATTAGGAAACTTTCTCAGCCTTCAAAGTTAAAAGGTTGGTTTTGAAAACTCATATATTAGCTATTGCTTAAAACAGCATGCATATATTATCTCACATTTTCTGTATAAGTCCAGAAATGGCTTAGTTAGGTCTTCCATTTAAGTGGCTAACAAAGCTGCAGTCAATCTGTCAGCCAGGATGTCAGTCTCCCTTGAGGCTCAAATGAGGAAGGATCCCATTTCAAGCTCATGTGGTTGTTGCCAGAATTCAGTCCCCTTGCAGGATATCAGACTGAGGGTTGCAATTTTTTGCCAGCTGGTGGACAGAGGCCACCCTCAGGTGCATTTTATGTGGTCCTCCCCAAAGCCAGCAAAGGGGAATATGTCTCCTAGGAAGACATGTTAAAATCTTATAATCACATCCAGCCTGTCACCTTTGCTGTATTCTATAGGTTAGAAGGAAGTCACAAGTCTAGCCCACCCTCAAGGGGAGAAGATTATGCAAGAGCAAAAGCATGCGTACCAGAAGGTGGGGATCATGGGAGATGAATGCAATTCCTGTGAGCCCCTACATTGTTTTCCCTATCTACTCTCAAGCATTTAAAGTGATACCTAAAGTGAAATGTTATCTTAGAAACATCTTTCTTGTCTTTGCCTCTTACATGTTTCTTTTCAATGTATCAAAAGTTTTGTTTGTAAACTTGAACTAAGTAATTATCTAAATCTAGTCGACTCATAGAAAATACATCATTTTCCAAAGCAGTGAAAATTGTACTGCTAAAGCTCTAGGGATGTCATTGTGAGCAAAGAAATTAGAAGCTTAGGGGAAAAAATGTGTCTGAGTAACAGAGTTTCTAGTAATTCAACTTCCTGAAGCCTCTTTCTATTCTAACAGTCTTTGTATAATCCCTGATGAGTATTCTGTGTATGCAGGAACACAAACAGCATCAATTTAGAACAATTTGAATACTGACTGGCAAGAAATTTATAGAGGAGATCACAGAACTGTTCTTACTGTTGGCTGTTCATCTTTTCTAATAAGTGTTATTGAGCAGGATGAAAAGGAAATAATTCCTAATATTTCTAATACCATAATCACATCAGCAATGAATGTAGGTATATGTTTTGGTTCCATACGTGTTTTGCTCTTCATAAAATTCACCCCTAACAACAGCCATGTCAAAATCCAGCTAGCAAATGTTGCAGCGTCTTTGAGTCTGGGCTATTTTCTCCATTCCTCTGTCATCGTGGCTGTGTCCTTGTTTATCTATGACCCAGTTACAACAGGTATGTTTACTTTAATTTTTATTCCTCCTTTTTCCTAAGTTTTACTTTAGTTAAGTAGAGGTAGATACTATCAAGTGTTCTGATACTTATTTAGCTCAGAATCTAGAGTTTGAAAAAGTCATCTTGCACTTCATTCTTTTTTTTGTTTTAATTTATAATAACAGACATAAAAGAACTTAAGCACCTACCAACAGTATGGCATCTTGTTAGCATTGAGTATCCAAGATAAAGTAGAGTAACCATTGTCACCAAGGGGCATACAGTCTGTTTTTAACAATATATCCATAAAAAATTCAAGTATTGTAAGTGCTGTGATGATAATGATAACAAAAATAGCCATGATACACTAGAGACTAAGAGACAGGTCCTATACAAGCTTGCTTTTAAAATGGATTATCTAATTTTAAATTGATCACAATTCTATGATGATGAGTCCATTATATTAGTTTTCTATTGATACCACAACAAACTAACACAAATTTAATGGCTTAAAGCAATATGAACTTATTATTTTACAGTTCTATAGATTAGAGGTCCAGTACAGGTTTTACTGGGCAAAAATCAAGGTTTTGGCAGAGCTGTGTTCCTCTCTGCAGGTTCTAGGAGAGAATATGTTTCTTTGTGCATTGAGATTGTGGGCAGAATTTAGTACTATTTGGTTGTGGAGCTGAGGTCTCCATTTCCCTGCTGGCTATTGGCGGGGGATCAATCTTAGTTTCTAGAGGTGGCCCACATTCTTGGCCCCTTCCTCCATTTTTAAAGCCAGATAGAGTTGGTTGAGTTCTTCTCATGTTGTGTCTCTTTGACACACTCATCTTGTTCTGCTACTTTTAGGAACTCACATAATTAGATTGGGCCCATTTTAATAGTTCAGGATAATCTTCCCATCTCTGATAACCTTCTCATCTGCTAAGTCCCTTTTGCAAGGTAAGGTATCATATGCACAGGAGATTAGGGTGTGGACATCCTGCCATTATTCTGTCTAACATATCTGTTATTATAGCCATTTTGAAACGAGACAAGCCATTTCCCAAGCTCAAAATGAAAAAGAACAGGATTTGAATCTGGGATACATAACCTGCTCCAAGTCAATAGTTAGAAATCCATGCTGAGTAGGGTAGAAGACACAGAGGTGGGACTCTAGTAGGAGTCGATGATGCTTATGGTCATCGAATTTAAAATTTGATGACTATAGTAAAATTTTATTTTACTGCAAATTTTATCTTTGCAGTAAAAGTACTAGTAACTGGTCTGAAGAATACCACAGATTCATGCATGGGTGTATAAACACTAGTTGAATTTCTTCATTTATGTTTCCAAAAGTCTATTCTATTGCCCTTGCTATTCTATGTGTGTGCATTAACTTTCCCATTTTTTTTCCTGGGAATATCAGATTTAAGGATAGTAGAAATTATTATAGCTAACTTCTTAATTACCGATGTCTTGGAACACACTGGATTCTCCATTATTTTCGGCCACCAGTTGACTTATACTCATGGCGTTCTTCTTTCTGCCTGCCCTCATCCTTCCATTTACACCTGCTGAATTACACACTTGTCAGGAATCATTTATGTTTCTTTCAACACTGCTTTGCCACTTGTACTCGTTACTCTAACCACATGTTTTAATTAAATACCAAAAAAATCTGCTGAAATATAAGTTGAAAGTAGACAAAGTTAGTGGTTCAATTTAAATTAAAGTCTTTAGAAAGACTCAATAAAGAAGAGTAGCTTTAAAATAGCTGTCAAATTAGGTGTTGATGAAGTAACTGTAAAAGACTGGGAAAATATTTAGACAGATTCTGCCCTCGGAATGATCCAAAAAATGTCTTTAATTTTTCACTCGATTTGAAATAACCTAAAACTAGGACTCTAAAAAGATGCATTATGGGTGTGGATTATAAGAAAATTACACAGAAGAACAGTCATTGGACTACATGCACAGAAAGGACTGATTTCTCTTTCTAAACATTAGAAATAAATACATATTTATTTAGGAGTTAAATTACAAATATTAAGTTGGTTTTATTATGACTCAGATTTTAGTTGCTTTTAGTTTTTATTGATATATATATAATTCACACTCCATAAAAGTCACCCTTTAAAGTATGCAATTCAGTGGTTTTTAAGTATATTTATAAATCTGTCAACCATCACTACTAATTCTAGAACATTTTCATCACCTCCAAAAGAAACCTCATACCTATTAGTAGTCACTCCCATTCTCCTCCCCACAAATACTAGCAACCATTAATCTACTTTCTGTCTCAATGACTTTGTATATGCCGGGCATTTCACATAAGTGAAATCATCTTCTATAGGGCCTGCATGGCTGGCTTCTTTCACTCAGCACAATGTTTTCAAGGTTCATCCATGCTATCTCATGAATTAATACTTCTTCACTCCTTTTTATGGCTGAGCAATGTTTTTATTTTATGGATATATCAATTTTTGTTTACTCATTGGTAAATAGACATTTAAGATTTTCCATTTTTTTGGCTATTATAAACAATGCTGCTATGAACTTTTGTTTTCATACGGTTTCAATTCTCTTGGGTGTATACCTACAAATAGAATTGCTGAGTCACATGGCAACTCTGTGTTTAACTTTCTAAAGAAATACCAAACTGTTTTCCAAAGCAAAAATACACCATTTTACATTTTCGCCAGCAATGAATACAGATTTTAATTTCTCTATATTCTTGCCAAAACTTATTATTATTTTTTTTATTATAGCCAACTTAAAGTGACATCATTGTAGTTTTCATTTGTATTTCACTAATGACTAATGATTTTGAGACTCTTCCCACATGTCTATTGGCCATATGTATTCTCTTCTTTGGAGAAATTTCTATTGAAATCCTTTACCTACTTTTTATCATTCCATTTTGTGGGTTTTCTTTTCATTTTCTTCATAGTATCCTTTAAAACAAAATGTTTTTAATGTCAACTCTAATTTGTCTACTTTGTCCTTTGGTTGCTTGTGCTTTTCCTGTCATATCTAGAAAATCATTGCCTAGTCTGAGGTTACCAACACTTATAACTACGTTTTCTTCTAAGAGCCCTAGAGTGCTTGCACTTAAATTTAGGTGGTTTAATCATTTTGAGTTAACTTTTGTATATGGTGTGAGGTAGAGACTAAAAATCAATTTACCGCGTGTGCTATCCAGTAGTCTCACTACCATTTATTGAAAGAATTATTCTTTTCCAACTGAAATTCCTTGGAATCTTCATTGAAAACCAATTGACCATAATTTATGTCTGTATTTCAGGACTCTCAATTCTATTCAATTGATCTGTATGTCTATTCTTATGCCAGTACCACCAGAATCTTGATTACTGCAGTTTTATAGTGAATTTTGAATTGGGAAGTGTGAATCTTCCAACTTTATTCTTTATTTTCAAGATCATTTTGGTGATTCTGGGTCCCTTGTATATCTGTTTAAATTTTAGGATTACTGTATTTCACACAAAAAGCAACTGAAATTTTGATAGTGACTGCATTGAAGATATAGATTATTTGGGGGAATATTGCCATCTTAACAATATTCAGCCTTCCAATCCATAAACATGGATGTCTTTACTCTTCTTTAATTTCTTTCAACAATGTTTTATAGTTTTTCAGTGTATGCATCTCGTACTTTTTAAATTCCTAAGTATGTTATCCTTTTTGTGCTATTGATAATGGAATTGATTTTTTAAAATTCATGTTCATATTGTTTATTGCTAGTCTATAGAAATACAACTAATTTTTATATGTTGATTTTATATGCTTCTAGCATGTGGAACTCATTTATTAGCTCTATTTATTATAGATTTCTTAGGAATTTCTATAACAAAATTGTGTCATCTATAAAATATAGTTTTATTCTTTCTTTCCAATTTGATTGCCTTGTGTTGTTCTTGTCTAAACACCTAGCTAGTCTTGTAGTACAGTGTTGAATAGAAGTCGTCAGAGCAGACATCTTTGTCTTGCTCCTGATCTTAAGGGGAAAGCTTTCAGCATTTATTATTGAGAATTTAGCTTTGAGTTTTTTGTAGATACCTTTTATCAGATTCCTTTCTATTGCAAGTTTGTTGGTAATTTTTTTTTCTCCTTATTTATGGAAAGGGTTGGATTTTGCACCTTAAGAAACCATTTCTTGGGCTCTTTATTTCTTCATTTGAATTTGAATGACTCTCTAGCTTCCTTTCATTTTAGCCTGAAGGACTCCCTTTCTTATTTCTGGTAGAGAAGATCTGCTCATGACTTGTTTATTCCTGCTCATTTAAAATTCATCTGTTGAAGAACCCAGGACATTTGTCCTATAAGATTTTCCTTTTCCACAGAATGGACCTTATTTTTTATGTACTCATGGTGTGGTTCAATGTATTCCTCTGTCCTGTATTTCTTGGAAAATTTGTGGCAGGATCTAAGGCTTCATCAGACCCATGTTTCATTCCTTTGGAAAGATTCTTTAAGTGCTGTATTCTTTAATCACAAGGCACAGGATGTTTAGTTGTCTCACTCTTGGTTATGTGAGGAGCCATTGATGCTCAATGATTAGATTCATAATTTAGTTAAATTTTGCAAAAAGGTGGTATTTTAATAATTAGCGTTGTTTTTCAACTAATTTGTTGTGATATTTTTATAGAAGCACTTTCCATGAGCTATTCCTTGACTACCAAGTGACACCATCAGTATAGATAAGGCAGGATAAATGTTTGATTCTTTCCTTTTCTTTGCATTTTTCAAGAAAATAACTTACTTCCTTATTACCCTCCAAAGATGACAGATTGGTTTTTGTTTGTTCTTGTATTTGTTTGATGGTTTGTTGCTGTTATTGTTTCCCCCACCCCCAGCACTCTTAGAAAGAAGAGATATAAAGTTGGACAAAATTAGAGTCCCTACCTTTAAAATCCTCCCAGTTTATTTCTAGATGAAGCCACATTATAAAGCAATTTAGAAAAGGCACATACCAAAAACGATATATTCTCTTTATATAAAAACTTCGACTCTACTCATCTCTGGGATCCAAAAACGCTGAACAATTGCAATAATCCACACCATTTCTATGTACGAGAAAGGAATGGAGTCATAGAACTTAGCATAGAGAGAGCAGATAGTAAGCAAAAAATCATATTTATAAATACTTAAGATCCAAATGTTTTAAATGTTTTGAAGAAGTAAAATGTGGTACAATGAGTAAGTTTAATAAAGAACATCTCATTGAAACAGGATGGTGATTCTGAAGAAGCAATTTTCAAATAGGGTCTGGAAGGATCAGTAGAAGTCAGCCAAGCAGAGATGAGGGAACAAAATTTCAGGCCCGGAAAGCAACATGAGTGGAAAGAACTGAGGCGTGAAATAACTTGGCATAATTAGGGAAAAGACAGGAGGCTTCACTTCAGAATGCCAATTAACTGGACCTGGGAAACACCAGGTACAAATTGAAATGCAATAATAACAATATTTCTTCCCAGTTTACAAAGCATGTTTCCTATGTACAAACATACTATTAATAAATGAGAGAAAAGAAAAAAAATCTATGACATGGACAAAATTTTAATGTAAGTTTTGGTGAAGCTAGCCCATCTGATATAAGGTTTATAGCAGGTTTCT